>NC_134832.1:151159108-151235153 GCF_004210375.1 Tachypleus tridentatus | reverse complement strand
AAAAAAAATCAGAAGATAAAGTTTGAAAACATTATTTAATAAAACAAATATCCAGAGATGAAAATATATGTGGATTTGACGTGTGAAGTCACTTCAAAATAGCGATACAGTTATTGATTAAAATAAATGGTTGTCTGGATAATAATAGCTAGTGTTCATTGTACAGTTAGTTAACTTTACAAAGTATTAAAATGACTTAAATTATTAGATTTCTGATAATAATAATGAACTCAGGTGAATTGAGCCAATAACATGTTAGAATTTTAATGAATAATTAATGAATCAGTGGTTTAAAGACGATGTATAGTGTTAACCAGCATATCTGATTAGAATATTTATCAAAACATTCTGGTAACGAGGTTCAAACTTTAAGTGGTTGTATATATATGTATATATTCGATTGGTCGTTACTTAATCACGACAAACCCTATATTTACGTTAAAAGAAGACAACAAAATGTACGTCTTATGAGAAACATTGAATATTCATTTTAATCGTTCGATATTAGATGAATCTTTCACTTGGATGTTTGAACGATTTCTGAAAACAACAAATATGATTGACGAAACATATTAGGTCGATCAAATTACATGTCTTTAAATTTGTGAAAAGACTCGATATGGCCAGATGGGTTAAGGCGTTCGATTCGTAATCTGAGCGTCGCGGGTTTGAATACCCGTCGCACCAAACATGCTCGCCCTTTCAGCCGTGGGGGCATTATAATATGACGGTCAATCCGAATAGTGATTCGTTGGTAAAAGGGTAGCCCGAGTGTTGGCGGTGGGTGGTGATGACTAGCTGCCTTCTTTCTAGTCTTACACTGCTAAATTAGGGACAGCTAGCGCAGATAGTCCTTGAGTAGCCTTGCGCGAAATTCAAAAGCATTTGTGAAGAAAACAAAACTAGGTAGGGGTAAATAAGCGAACTGATTGGATTAGAATATCGATCTGGACAAGGTTATTAGAACATGATTTAATTTAACAAAAATACAACAATACATGAATATTTAAACGAGATTAATGGATTAAATATTTATAAGGAAAATTTTGATAAAATGATAAGAGAATTAAACAAAGAATATAAGATGTTAATTAATAAGATGTTAATTAATAATTAATGTTAATTAATAATATGTTAATTAATAAGATGTTAATTAATAATTAATGTTAATTAATAAGATGTTAATTAATAATTAATGTTAATTAATAAGATGTTAATTAATAATTAATGTTAATTAATAATTAATGTTAATTAATTACGTTTAAATTTTGTTTCTTTTTCTAATTATTTTTACGCTTTATTTATTTCATTATTACTCACATTACTTTCAGTTTGGTTTAGTTTCTAATGTAATATTCTGTTTGTCTGCATTATTCTATTTTTCGCTTTCAGATCTTATTTTATTTCAAATATGATGAAGAAAACGGTTATTAAACTTGTGAATGATTTTCCTCTGGTTACATTTTTCCATTTGTATCATGAAAAGATGAAAGAAATATCCGCTTTCTGGTGATACAAGAAACATCATAGCTTTGAATCACCGCAGAGCATCCTGCTCTGAATGTGGTGGTTGTCACGTTAGAAAAAACTGACCACGAACTTCACCACCGGAGATAAAAAGAAGTCAGTTCCACAAATCAAGATGAGACAGATGACAGTGCTTTGTTCAGATCACTGTTTGATCAACCGTGGGCTATCTACTTAATCAGACGTTAACAAAAGTTAAACTAATATCTTTTGACAGAAGATGTACTAGTGAAAAAACAAAATATCAAGGACTCAACGTTGATAATGAATTACATGTTAACGTTTATTTAAGAAATGTATTCCGTTTACGTTATACATTATTTTGGATAGCCTTAAAACCTCGGTGGGTGATTATTTTGTTGAGTAATTCTTGTCGTCTGCAAGTGTAGTAGCGTTTATGTAGTAGGATATGACGTTGTAATTTCTATTATTGAAAAATATAGATTGATGCACATGTATAAAAATTGATTATTTGTTAATTATTTCGTCATCATAAGTTTCATTGTAAATATGCCAGGCAATTATATTGATAATTATAAATAGTGGACCCTGCATGGTCAGGTGGTTAGGGTGCTCAACTTGTAACATAATTTGAGTGTAATGGGTTCGATTCTTTGTCACACCAGACATGCTTTTCTTTTCAACTGTGGGGACGTTATAATGTGACGGTCAATTCAATTATTCGTTAGTAAAATAGTAGCTCAAGAGTTGGCGGAGGGTGGTGATGACTATCTGTTTTCCCTCTAGTCTTACGCGACTAAATTAGGAACGGCTAGCGCAGATAGCGCTCGTTTAGCTTTGCGCAAAATTAAAAACAAACAGAGAAACCACAATCTTAACAAAAGGAATTCCTTATAAATTCTCAACATTTTATTAATTTTCAAAAGTTTTTATTCTTTGTCGTTAAGTGCACAACTGTGCAATGAAATATTACTGCTCTACCCATCGCAGGTATCTAAACCATATTTGTTGCAGTGAAAATATTTCAAAAGCCCCTTTGAATCAACGGAAAGTTTTAGAAGGAATAATAATCCATAGTTTGAACCTTGGATAGGATAAATAGTTATTGAAAACATGTTACATAAAGCAATCCAAAAGAGCAAGTATAGAATTACTCGATGGATTCCATTGTGTATACTTCTTTAACCCTAACACACGTGATTCCATTGTGTATACTTCTTTAACCCTAATACACGTGATTCCATTGTGTATACTTCTTTAACCCTAACACACGTAATTCCATTGTGTATACTTTTTAACTGTAACACACGTGATTCCATTGTGTATACTTCTTTAACCCTAACACACGTGATTCCATTGTGTATACTTCTTTAACCCTAACACACGTGTAATCAGATCTGTTTGCTTTGCATACACTGGAGATCATGAGAAACATCTTTTCAGAGTTTGGAATCACGTGTGCCACGTGATATCTCTTTGACGTCACGTTCTCTGTATGTAAGCTTCAAAGCTGTCGTATATGTCAGATTGCTTGCAGTGCTAGTGAAGTCTTTTCTTGAACATCGTCCAGTTCTTGTGAAAGTTTTACATATGATTGAATTAAACATAGAGCCAGTATGTTCACCAACTTCCATGTAGCTCAAGGCCCAGCTTAATTGTATTTAAAAATTTAGAGACAGGATGTGTAACCAGTGTAACGTGACTTTCAAGTTTCGCTAGATACCGGACAAGAATCTGTAGCATTGGTCAAGTTTCCAGATCTATTGGATGACTCCAGCAAACTGTGTGAAAGATTATCCAAAACACATCAAGTTGCCAGATCGACTGGGTGACTCCAACAAAATGGTGCCTAAGACAATAAAGTTATTTCCATACAAAACTAAAAAATAACGGGAACTGATTCTTGTTGAGTCAAAAAAAACTTCCAACGTTACCCCAGAATTCATTGCACGTGTTTAAATGGATAACTATTAGTTTGACTATGCTATCTGAGGTGAGGTCAATCCACATGAATTCGATGAAAGACCTCGTCATGATCCAAAGATGACTCGCGTGGGTTGGGTATACCAACAGTGTCATTATCAGTCCTACATCTTTTAGAAGATTATAGATTATATTTTATGAAGAGTTACGGTCAGACGTAAATGCTTTAAACACATGCGGCTAGTGTTACCTGTGTTCATCTAAACTGGAGCACTACAAAGTGTTTTCAAAGCTGTAAAATCCAATTATGCAGTGCTAAACGTAAATGAATCATTGGTAGGAGATTCCTAAGTGTTTGGCTCTCAAGGTCACTAGATCACCATACTTGTGATTTTCGGGTAAGAAGGCTATCTGAAATTGTTGGGAGACCAATACCACACTCATCTTCTTAACAACTGTAGTAGTCAGCTGCACTCAGATATGTACTGTTGTTACTGTGACTGGAAGTTGTTACTGAAAACGAGGGAAAACAGTGTTAATAGTAAGGGCTTTGGATGACCTGAGAAATAAGGTCGTCCGTCTATTTGGGTATTATCGTCCAAATTATTTTTATCTCCCCAGTATAATATGCCTGACGCCAATGATTCATAAACAGAAATACCTTAAGACTAGCTCTCTAAAACCTCACAAGCATTGAACTAGAGAAGACAACTTAAGTAGGAAAATATGTTTTACGAAGACAGATACATAAGACTTCTTGTGCGGTAAGAAATGTATATAAATGAAGATATTCTGATTAAAATACTAGTGTTTAGAATGTTCTTAAACTGATTACGACAATGAGGCTCCAGAACTTACGATAAGAATTTTCATCTGTTGGATGTTGATCACTACAAGATTTTCACTTATATGTCGAATATAAAGAAAACAACGTTTGATGGATATGCATAATACTTTTCTAATTTTAATTATAAGCTGGGATTTATAATTTAAAACAGGGTACAATTTTAGAAACTTAGGATTTACAGTTGTTAGTCATTCATCTAGGCATTGGTTAAGAAATCCACCTTGAAACAATGTAGCACTCTTACTCTACAGATAAAAAGGACGATGCATCAGTCAATGTCCCCCAGTGGCACAACGGTACATCTTTGGACTTACACTGCTAGAAACAGGGTTTTGATACCCGTGGTGGGCGGAGCACAGATAGCCCATTGTGCTGAACTCCAGATACCTAAATGAACTATAAACTAAAACGTCACTTGACGTCCTTGTTCCTGATGACCTTTAAATCAAACTGTTTGATCCTTCACGTGAAGTTCAGTGTTTTTAATGGTTTCCTGCTCTATATATACGAAAATATTTTCTAAAAATATCCGCATGTATAATTCGAATAAATTATTATTCAAGATAACAAGTACTTCTTTCAGTCTTGTTTCTACTGACACAAAGTACCTTTCTGTTTCATCAGGACCAATAAAATGAATGGTGGACATCAGGAGAAGTTTCATGAATTTTATATACCAGTTGAAGAGGTCGATATTGTCTGAATATAAGAAATACAGAAAAGTATTTTGAAAACAGTTTGGATTACTTCTCAATGTCATGACTTAAGTATTTCACTTTTTTTTCTTCGGTATCTGAATAGTCTTGGTTTTTCTAGGTAACAGACACGTATTTCTTCTTATTTTATTAAGTATTCATACACATTTATTTTTCAATCTATTAATTGATATTAAAATACTTTATAGACATCTATCATTATTTCATTTCCTCATTGGCTAATAACGTAATAACATGTGCACGTTTAGCAGATTCCCTATTGCCAATCTTTACTGAAGAAAATTTATTACACAAAAAATTTTAATAAGCTCGTAAAACTACAGTTGAGTTTATCATTCAGGAAAGAAATATTGTATAACTTTATCACTGCAATAAGGAAAAACTTGCACGGCTATATTAACCTTTCTCTGTCGTTACACTGTCATATTAACCTCCTCTCTGTTCTTACACTGCCATATTAACCTTCTCTGTTCTTACACTGCCATATTAACCTCTATCTATCGTTACACTGCCATATTAACCCTCTCTCTGTCGTTACACTGCCATATTAACCTTCTCTCTGTTCTTACACTGCCATATTAACTTTCTCTCTATCGTTACTTTGCCATATTAACCTTCTTTCTGTCGTTACACTGCCATATTAACCTTCTCTCTGTTCTTACACTGCCATATTAACCTTCTCTCTCTCGTTACACTGCCATATTATTAGCCTTTTGTCTGTCGATACACTGCCATATTAACCTTCTCTCTATCGTTGAACTGCTATATTAACCTTTCTCTCTGTCGTTACACTGCCATATTAACCTTTCTCTCTATCGTTACACTGCCATATTAACCTCCTCTCTATCGTTGCACTGCCACATTAACCTTCTCTCTATCGTTGCACTGCCATATTAACCTTCTCTATCGTTACACGGCCATACTAATCTTCTCTGTCGTTGCACTGCCATATTATTAGCCTTTTGTCTGTCGACACACTGCCGTATTAACATTTTGTAAAAAGTAGTTCCTCATTTGTTTCATTTTATGAAAAATGTCAGAGAACATAAAACTAGCTTTTGGGTCGATGTATCAGAGAAACTAGGTTTCGTGGAGACACGTAGAAATCACGAAATCTTTCGGATATATCACATGCAGAGCAATAACATAAAATATGAATTCTAAAATTCTTGAACAAAGTTGAAAAACAGCTAGCTTCTCCGCAGGTGTCATCAAACTGGGAGTGGGCTAACTGCTTCTACTTCAGGGTGAGACTTTTCTCCAAAAGGACAGTAAATTACTTACAGAGTTCATACATCTTGGTTCTAATACAACACGTGAGTAGACTTTCATTTCAAGAAATCAGAGTACAAAGCGTTTCTCAAAACCCTGAATAATATTACATTGATTCTCATAAAAAGAAATGATTGGGTAATAAATTCTACAAATAGAAAGTCCATTGTGATTTTCAGTATAGAAGACAAGGTAGAAGGTAACTTCCACAACGAAGAATTTTTTAACCTTTATTTAAAGTTGATAGTAGGCTTAGAACACAAGCTGGTCCTGTTTTCCTCAAATCAACCTCTTTATAGTGTTGCAAAATATTCTGTGCTTGAGCTTGTGAGAAAATTGTATATTTCTTAAAGATAGTTCATACTTCTACAAGAATAAGAATTCACTTCTTTCTCTACCTATTGATCCTTTGTTATTGTTTCATCACAATCTGATGATACTTCTTCCTTCTGTTGTTTATTATTTCGTATCATTCTGTGAGTACATATGATGATACTTCTTTTTACTGTTGTTTATTATTTCGTATCATTCTGTCAGAATATCTGATGACACTTCTTCCTTCTGTTGTTTATTATTTCGTATCATTCTGTCAGTATATCTAATGATACTTCTTACATCTGTTGTTTATTATTTCGTATCGTTCTGTCAGTATATCTTATGATAATTCTTCCTTCTGTTGTTTATTATTTCGTATCATTGTGAGAGTGTATCTGATGATACTTCTTCCTTCGATTATTTGGTATCATTCTGTTAGTATAAATGATGACACTTCTTACTTCTGTTGTTTATTATTTCGTATCATTCTGTCATTATATCTGATCATACTTCTTTCATCCGTTGTTTATTATTTCATATCATTCTGTCGGTATATCTGATGGTACTTCTTTCTTCTGTTGTTTATTCTTTCGTATTATTCTGTCAGTATACCAGATGTTACTTCTTTCTTCTGTTGTTTATTGTTTCGTATCATTCTGTCAGTATATCTGATGACACTTCTTCATTTTGTTGTTTATCATTTCGTATCATTCTGTCAGTATATCTGATGATACTTCTTTCTTCTGTTGTTTATTCTTTCGTATCATTCTGTCAGTATATCTGATGATATTTCTTCCTTCTGTTGTTTATTATTTCGTGTAATTTTGTCAGTTTATCCGATGATACTACTTTCTTCTGTTATATCGTATCATTTTGTCAGTATATCTGATTTCTTCCTTTAGTTAGTTCGTATCATTCTGTCAGTATATCTGATGATACTTCTTTCTTCTGTTGTGTATTATTTTGTATCATTCTGTCAGTATATCAGATGATACATCTTTCTTCTGTTGTTTACTCTTTCGTATGATTCTTTCAGTATATCTGTTGATAATTCTTCCTTCTGTTGTTTATTATTTCGTATCATTCTGTCAAAAAATCTGATGATACTTCTTTCTTCTGTTATTTTTATCATTCTGTCAGTATAGCTGATGATACTTCTTCCTTCAGTTATTTCTTATCATTTCGTCAGTATATTCTGATGATACTTCTTCCTTCTGTTGTTTATTATTTCGTGTCATTTTGTCGGTATATCTGATGATACTTTTTTTCATACTGTTGTTTATTATTTCATTCGTATCATTCTGTCAGTGTATCTGATGATATTTATCTCTTCTGTTGTTTATTCTTTCGTATCGTTCTGTCAGTATATCTGATGATATTTCTTCCCTCTGTAGTTTATTCTTTCGTGTCATTTTGTCAGTATATCTGATTTCTTCCTTTAGTTATTTCGTATTTTTCTCAGTACATTCGATGATAATACTTCTTTTTTCTGTTGTTTAAAATTTCGTGTCATTTTGTCAGTATATCTGTTGATACTTTTTTCTACTGTTGTGTGTTATTTTGTGTCATCCTGTCAGTATATCTGATGATAGATCTTTCTTCTGTTGTTTATTCTTTCGTATGATTCTGTCAGTTTATCTGATGATACTTTTTTCTGTTATTTATTATTTTGTATCATTCTGTTAGTATATCTGTTGATAATTCATCCTTCTGTTGTTTAATATTTCGTATCATTCTGTCAGTATATCTGATGATACTTCTTTCATCTGATTTTTATTATTTCGTATCATTCTGTCAGAAAATCTGATGATACTTCTTCCTTCTGTTATTTCTTTTCATTATGTCAATATAGCTGATGTTACTTCTTGCTTCTGTTATTTCTTATCATTCTGCCAGAATATCTGATGATACTTCTCCCTTCTGTTATTTTTTATCATTCCGTCAGTATATTCGATGATAATTCTTCCTTCTGTTGTTTATTATTTCGTATCATTTTGTCGTTATATCTAATGATAATTTTTCCTTCTGTTGTTTATTATTTCGTATCATTCTGTCAGTATATCTGATGATACTTTTTTCCTTCTGTTATTTCGTATCATTCTGTTAGTATATCTGATGATACTTCTTCCATCTGTTGTTTATTATTTCGTACCATTCTGTCTGTGTATTTGATGATACTTCTTCCTTCTGTTATTTCGTATCATTCTGTTAGTATATTTGATGACACTTCTTTCTTCTGTTGTTTATTCTTTCGTATCATTCTGTCAGTATATCTGATGATATTTCTTCCTTCTGTTGTTTATTATTTCGTATCATTCTTTCAGAATATCTGATGATACTTCTTTCTTCTCTTGTGTGTTATTTTGTATCATTCTGTCAGTATATCTGATGATTATTCTTCTTTCTGTTATTAATTATCATTCTGTCAATATATCTGATGATACTTCTTTCTTCTGTTGTTTATTATTTAGTGTCATATTGTCAGTATATCTGATGATACTCCTTCCTTCTGTTATTTTGTATCATTCTGTCAATATATTCGATGATTCTCTTCCTTTTGTTATTTCGTATCATTCTGTCGGTATATCTGATTTCTTTTTTCCCGTTATATCGTATCATTTTCTCAGTACATTCGATGCTATTTATTCCTTCTGTTATTTACTATTTCGTATCATTCTGTCAGTATATCTGATGATACCTTTTTTTTTGTTGTTTATTATTTCGTATCATTCTGTCAGTATATGTTATGATAATTCTTCCTTCTGTTGTTTATTATTTCGTATCATTTTGTCGGTATATCTAATGATGATTTTTCCTTCTGTTGTTTATTATTTCGTATCATTCTGTCAGTATATCTCATGATACTTTTTTTCCTTCTGTTATTTCTGTATCATTCTGTCAGTGTATTTGAAGATACTTCTTCCTTCTGTTATTTCGTATCATTCTGTTGGTATATCTGATGATACTTCTTCATTTTGTTGTTTATCATTTCGTATCATTTTGTCAGTATATCTGATGATATTTCTTCCTTCTGTTGTTTATTATTTCGTGTAATTTTGTCAGAATATCTGATGATACTCCTTCCTTTTGTTATATCGTATCATTTTTCAGTATATCTGATTTCTTCCTTTAGTTATTTCGTATAATTTACTCAGTACATTCGATGATAATACTTCTATTTTCTGTTGTTTAAAATTTCGTGTCATTTTGTCAGTATATCTGATGATACTCTTTTCTTCTGTTGTATATTATATCGTATCATTCTGTCAGTATATTTGATGATACTTCTTTTTCTGTTGTGTGTTATTTTGTGTCATCCTGTCAGTATATCTGATGATAGATCTTTCTTCTGTTGTTTTATATTTCATGTCATTATGTCAGTATATCTGATGATACTTGTTTCATCTGATTTTTATTATTTCGTTTCATGCTGTCAGAAAATCTGATGATACTTCTTTTTTTTTCTGTTATTTATTATTTTGTATCATTCTGTTAGTATATCTGTTGATAATTCTTCCTTCTGTTGTTTATTATTTCGTATCCTTCTGTCAGAAAATCTGATGATACTTCTTCCTTCTGTTATTTCTTTTTTTATTCTGTCAGAATAGCTGATGATACTTCTTGCTTCTGTTATTTCTTATCCTTCTTCCAGAATATCTGATGATACTTCTTCCTTCTGTTATTTCTTATCATTTCGTCAGTATATTCGATGATACTTCTTCCTTCTGTTGTTTATTATTTCGTGTCATTTTGTCGGTATATCTGATGACAATTATTCCTTCTGTTGTTTAGTATTTCGTATCATTCTGTCAGAATATCTGATGATACTTCTTCCTACTGTTGTTTATTATTTCGTATCATTCTCTCATTATATCTGATGATACCTCTTTCTTCTGTTGTTTATTATTTCTTATCATTCTGTCTGTATATTTGATGATATTAATTCCTTCTGTTGTTTATTATTTTTTGTCATTTTTCGGTATATCTTATGATACTTTTTTCCTTCTGTTGTTTATTATTTCGTATCATTCTCTTAGTATATTCGATGATACATCTTGCTTTTTTTCTGTTTATTATTTTGTATCATTTTGTCGGTATATCTAATGATATTTCTTGCTTTTGCTGTTTATTTTTTCGTAATATTCTGTCAGTATATCTTATGATGATTCTTCATTCTGTTGTTTATTATTTCGTATCATTTTGTCGGTATATCTAATGATAATTCTTCCTTCTGTTGTTTATTATTTCGTATCATTCTGTCAGTATATTTGATGATACTTATTCCTTCTTTTATTTCGTGCAATTTTGTGGGAATATCTAATGATATTTCTTCCTTTTGTTGTTTATTTTTTCGTATAATTTTGTCAGAATATCTGATGATACTCCTTCCTTTTGTAATATCGTATCATTTTGTCAGTATATCTGATTTCTTCCTTTAGTTATTTCGTATAATTTTCTCAGTACATTCGATGATAATACTCCTTTTTTCTGTTGTTTAAAATTTCGTGTCATTTTCTCAGTATATCTGATGATACTTCATTCTTCTGTTGTGTATTATTTTGTATCATTCTGTCAGTATATCTGATGATACTTTTTTCTCTCTGTTGTATGTTATATCGTATCATTCTGTTAGTATATTTGATGATACTTCTTCCTTCTTTTATTTCGGGCAATTTTGTGGGAATATCTAATGATATTTCTTCATTTTGTTGTTTATCATTTCGTATCATACTGTTAGTATATCTGATGATACTTTTTTTCTGTTGTTTATTCTTTCTTATCATTCTGTCAGTATATCTGATGATATTTTTTCCTTCTGTTGTTTATTATTTCGTGTAAGTTTGTTAGAATATCTGATGATACTCCTTCCTTTTGTTATATCGTATCATTTTGTCAGTATATCTGATTTCTTCTTTTTAATGATTTCGTATCATTTTCTCAATATATTCGATGATACTTCTTCCTTCTGTTGTTTATAATTTCGTATCATTTTGTCAGTATATCTGATGATACTTCTTTCTTCTGTTGTGTATTATTTTGTATCATTCTGTCAGTATATCTGATGTCACTTCTTCATTTTGTTGTTTATAATTTCGTATCATTCTGTCAGTATATTCGATGATATTAATTCCTTCTTTTGTTTATTATTTCGTGTCATTTTGTCGGTATATCTGATGACAATTATTACTTCTGTTGTTTATTATTTCGTATCATTCTGTCAGTATATCAGATGATACTTCTTCCTTTTCTTGTTTATTATTTCGTATCATTTTGTCGGTTCATCTAATGATATTTCTAGCTTTTTTTATTTTTATGTATTATTCTGTCAGTATATCTTATGATAATTCTTTCTTCTGTTGTTTATTATTTCGTATCATTTTGTTAGTATATCGATGATATTACTTCCTTCTGTTGTTTATTTTTTAGTGTCATATTGTCAGTATTTCTGATGATACTCCTTCCTTCTGTTATATCGTATCATTTTGTTTGTATATCTGATTTCTTCCATCAGTTATTTCGTATCATTTTCTCAGTACATCTGATGATACTTATTCCTTTTGTTGTTTATAATTTCGTGTCATTTTGTCAGTATATCTCATGATACTTCTTCCTTGTGTTATTTATATTTCGTATCATTCTGTCAGTATACCAGATGTTACTTATTCCTTCTGTTGTTTATTGTTTCATATCATTTTGTCAGCATATATGTTGATTCGTATTTTTTTCTGTTGTGTATTATTTTGTATCATTCTGTCAGTATATCTGATGATATTTCTTCTTTCTGTTGTTTATTATTTCGTGTGATTTTGTCAGTATATCTGATGATACTTCTTCATTCTGTTGTTTATTATTTCGTATCATTCTGTCAGTATATCTGATGATACTTCTTTCTTCTGTTGTTTATTCTTTCGTATCATTCTGTCAGTATATTCGATGATATTAATTCCTTCTGTTGTTTATTATTTTTTTGTCATTTTTCGGTATATCTGATGATACTTTTTTTTTTGTTGTTTATTATTTCGTATCATTCTGATAGTATATTCGATGATACATCTTCCTTTTTTTTTGTTTATTATTTCGTATCATTCTGTCAGTATACCAGATGTTACTTATTTCTTCTGTTGTGTATTATTTTGTATCATTCTGTTAGTATATCTGATGATACTTCTTCTTTCTGTTGTTTATTCTTTCGTATGATTCTGTCAGAAAATCTGATGATACTTCTTCCTTCTGTTATTTTTTATTATTCTTCTGTCAGTATATCTGATGATACTTCTCGCTTCTGTTATTTCTTATCCTTCTGCCAGAATATCTGATGATACTTCTTCCTTCTGATATTTCTTATCATTTCGTCAGTATATTCGATGATACTTCTACCTTCTGTTGTTTTTTATTTCGTGTCATTTTGTCAGTATATCTCATGATATTTCTTTCTTCTGTTATTTATTATTTCGAATCATTCTGTCAGTATACCAGATGTTACTTCTTTCTTCTGTTGTTTATTCTTTTGTATCATTCTGTCAGTATATCTGATGATATTTCTTCCTTCTGTTGTTTATTATTTCGTATAATATTGTCAGAATATCTGATGATACTCCTTCCTTTTGTAATATCGTATCATTTTGTCAGTATATCTGATTTCTTCCTTTAGTTATTTCGTATAATTTTCTCAGTACATTCGATGATAATACTTCTTTTTTCTGTTGTTTAAAATTTCGTGTCATTTTGTCAGAATATCTGATGATACTTCATTCTTCTGTTGTTTATTATTTTGTATCATTCTGTCAGTATATCTGATGATACTTCTTTTTTCTGTTGTTTATTATTTTGTGTCATCCTGTCAGTATATCTGATGATAGATCTTTTTTTTCTGTTGTTTATTCTTTCGTATGATTCTGTCAGTTTATCTGATGATACTTTTTTTTTGATGACTGTTATTTATTATTTTTGTATCATTCTGTCAGTATATCTGATGATATTTCTTCCTTCTGTTGTTTATTATTTCGTGTAATTTTGTCAGTATATCTGATGATACTCCTTTGTTTTGTTATATCGTATCATTTTGTCAGTATATCTGATTTCTTCCTTAAGTTATTTCGTATAATTTCTCAGTACATTAGATGATAATACTTCTTTTTTTTCTGTTGTTTATAATTTCGTGTCATTTTGTCAGTATATCTGATGATACTTCTTCCTTCTGTTGTGTGTTATTTTGTATCATTCTGTCAGTATATCTGATGATACATCTTTCTTCTGTTGTTTATTCTTTCGTATCATTCTGTCAGTATATCTGATGATTCTTCTTCCTTCTGTTATTTCTTATCATTCTGTCAATATATCTGATGATACTTCTTTCTTCTGTTGTTTATTATTTCGTGTCATATTGTCAGTATATCTGATGATACTCCTTCCTTCTGTTATTTTGTATCATTCTGTCAGTATATCTGATGATACTTCTCTTCTGTTATTTCTTATCATTCTGTCAGAATATCTGATGATACTTCTTCCTTCTGATATTTCTTATCATTTCGTCAGTATATCTGATGATACTTCTTCCTTCTGTTGTTTTTATTTCGTGTCATTTTGTCAGTATATCTGATGATATTTCTTTCTTCTGTTATTTATTATTTCGTATCATTCTGTCAGTATATCTGATGATACTTCTTTCTTCTGTTGTTTATTCTTTTGTATCATTCTGTCAGTATATCTGATGATATTTCTTCCTTCTGTTGTTTATTATTTCGTATAATATTGTCAGTATATCTGATGATACTCCTTCCTTTTGTAATATCGTATCATTTTGTCAGTATATCTGATTTCTTCCTTTAGTTATTTCGTATAATTTTCTCAGTACATTCGATGATAATACTCCTTTTTTCTGTTGTTTAAAATTTCGTGTCATTTTGTCAGTATATCTGATGATACTTCTTTCTTCTGTTGTTTATTATTTTGTATCATTCTGTCAGTATATCTGATGATACTTCTTTTTCTGTTGTTTGTTATTTTGTGTCATCCTGTCAGTATATCTGATGATAGATCTTTTTTTTTCTGTTGTTTATTCTTTCGTATCATTCTGTCAGTATATCTGATGATACTTTTTTTCTGTTATTTATTATTTTGTATCATTCTGTCAGTATATCTGATGATATTTCTTCCTTCTGTTGTTTATTATTTCGTGTCATTTTGTCAGTATATCTGATCATACTCCTTTGTTTTGTTATATCGTATCATTTTGTCAGTATATCTGATTTCTTCCTTTGTTATTTCGTATAATTTTCTCAGTACATTAGATGATAATACTTCTTTTTTCTGTTGTTTATAATTTCGTGTCATTTTGTCAGTATATCTGATGATACTTCTTCCTTCTGTTGTGTATTATTTTGTATCATTCTGTCAGTATATCTGATGATACATCTTTCTTCTGTTGTTTATTCTTTCGTATGATTCTGTCAGTATATCTGATGATTCTTCTTCCTTCTGTTATTTCTTATCATTCTGTCAGTATATCTGATGATACTTCTTTCTTCTGTTGTTTATTATTTCGTGTCATTCTTGTCAGTATATCTGATGATACTTCTTCTTTCTGTTATTTTTTATTATTCTGTCAGTATATCTGATGATACTTCTCGCTTCTGTTATTTCTTATCATTCTGCCAGAATATCTGATGATACTTCTTCCTTTTGATATTTCTTATCATTTCGTCAGTATATTCGATGATACTTCTTCCTTCTGTTGTTTTTTATTTCGTGTCATTTTGTCAGTATATCTCATGATATTTCTTTTCTTCTGTTATTTATTATTTCGAATCATTCTGTCAGTATACCAGATGTTACTTCTTTCTTCTGTTGTTTATTCTTTTTGTATCATTCTGTCGGTATATCTGATGATATTTCTTCCTTCTGTTGTTTATTATTTCGTATAATTTTGTCAGAATATCTGATGATACTCCTTCCTTTTGTAATATCGTATCATTTTGTCAGTATATCTGATTTCTTCCTTTAGTTATTTCGTATAATTTTCTCAGTACATCTGATGATAATACTCCTTTTTTCTGTTGTTTAAAATTTCGTGTCATTTTGTCAGTATATCTGATGATACTTCATTCTTCTGTTGTTTATTATTTTGTATCATTCTGTCAGTATATCTGATGATACTTTTTTTCCTGTTGTATGTTATATCGTATCATTCTGTCAGTATATTTGATGATACTTCTTCCTTCTTCTTTTATTTCGGTCATTTTGTGGGAATATCTAATGATATTTCTTCATTTTGTTGTTTATCATTTCGTATCATTCTGTTAGTATATCTGATGATACTTTTTTCTGTTGTTTATTCTTTCTTATCATTCTGTCAGTATATCTGATGATATTTTTTCCTTCTGTTGTTTATTATTTCGTGTAAGTTTGTTAGAATATCTGATGATACTCCTTCCTTTTGTTATATCGTATCATTTTGTCAGTATATCTGATTTCTTCTTTTAATGATTTCGTATCATTTTCTCAATATATTCGATGATACTTCTTCCTTCTGTTGTTTATAATTTCGTATCATTTTGTCAGTATATCTGATGATACTTCTTTCTTCTGTTGTGTATTATTTTGTATCATTCTGTCAGTTTATCCGATGTCACTTCTTCATTTTGTTGTTTATAATTTCGTATCATTCTGTCAGTATATTCGATGATATTAATTCCTTCTTTTGTTTATTATTTCGTGTCATTTTGTCGGTATATCTGATGACAATTATTACTTCTGTTGTTTATTATTTCGTATCATTCTGTCAGTATATCAGACGATACTTCTTCCTTTTCTTGTTTATTATTTCGTATCATTTTGTCGGTTCATCTAATGATATTTCTAGCTTTTTTATTTTTATGTATTATTCTGTCAGTATATCTTATGATAATTCTTTCTTCTGTTGTTTATTATTTCGTATCATTTTGTTAGTATATTCGATGATATTACTTCCTTCTGTTGTTTATTTTTTAGTGTCATATTGTCAGTATTTCTGATGATACTCCTTCCTTCTGTTATATCGTATCATTTTGTTTGTATATCTGATTTCTTCCATCAGTTATTTCGTATCATTTTCTCAGTACATTCGATGATACTTATTCCTTTTGTTGTTTACAATTTCGTGTCATTTTGTCAGTATATCTCATGATACTTCTTCCTTGTGTTATTTATATTTCGTATCATTCTGTCAGTATACCAGATGTTACTTATTCCTTCTGTTGTTTATTGTTTCATATCATTTTGTCAGCATATATGTTGATTCGTATTTTTTTTCTGTTGTGTTTTATTTTGTATCATTCTGTCAGTATATCTGATGATATTTCTTCTTTCTGTTGTTTATTATTTCGTGTGATTTTGTCAGTATATCTGATGATACTTCTTCATTCTGTTGTTTATTATTTCGTATAATTCTGTCAGTATATCTGATGATACTTCTTTCTTCTGTTGTTTATTCTTTCGTATCATTCTGTCAGTATATTCGATGATATTAATTCCTTCTGTTGTTTATTATTTTTTGTCATTTTTTCGGTATATCTGATGATACTTTTTTTTTCCTTTTGTTGTTTATTATTTCGTATCATTCTGATAGTATATCTGATGATACATCTTCCTTTTTTTGTTTATTATTTCGTATCATTCTGTCAGTATATCAGATGTTACTTATTTCTTCTGTTGTGTATTATTTTGTATCATTCTGTCAGTATATCTGATGATACTTCTTTCTTTCTGTTGTTTATTCTTTCGTATGATTCTGTCAGAATATCTGATGATACTTCTTCCTTCTGTTATTTTTATTTCGTTATTCTGTCAGTATATCTGATGATACTTCTTCCTTCTGTTTATTTCTTATCATTCTGCCAGAATATCTGATGATACTTCTTCCTTCTGATATTTCTTATCATTTCGTCAGTATATTCGATGATACTTCTACCTGCTGTTGTTTTTTATTTCGTGTCATTTTGTCAGTATATCTCATGATATTTCTTTCTTCTGTTATTTATTATTTCGAATCATTCTGTCAGTATACCAGATGTTACTTCTTTCTTCTGTTGTTTATTCTTTTGTATCATTCTGTCAGTATATCTGATGATATTTCTTCCTTCTGTTGTTTATTATTTCGTATAATATTGTCAGAATATCTGATGATACTCCTTCCTTTTGTAATATCGTATCATTTTGTCAGTATATCTGATTTCTTCCTTTAGTTATTTCGTATAATTTTCTCAGTACATTCGATGATAATACTCCTTTTTCTCTGTTGTTTAAAATTTCGTATCATTTTGTCAGTATATCTGATGATACTTCTTTCTTCTGTTGTGTATTATTTTGTATCATTCTGTCAGTATATCTGATGATACTTCTTTTTCTGTTGTGTTATTATTTTGTATCATTTCTGTCAGTATATCTGATGATAGATCTTTTTTTCTGTTGTTTATTCTTTCGTATCATTCTGTCAGTATATCTGATGATACTTTTTTCTGTTATTTATTATTTTGTATCATTCTGTCAGTATATCTGATGATATTTCTTCCTTCTGTTGTTTATTATTTCGTGTCATTTTGTCAGTATATCTGATGATACTCCTTTTGTTTTGTTATATCGTATCATTTTGTCAGTATATCTGATTTCTTCCTTAAGTTATTATTTCGTATAATTTCTCAGTACATTAGATGATAATACTTCTTTTTTTTCTGTTGTATATTATTTCGTTTCATTCTGTCAGTATATCTGATGATACTTCTTCCTTCTGTTGTTTATTATATCTTATCATTCTGTCAGTATATCTGATGTTACTTCTTTCTTCTGTTGTTTATTCTTTCGTATCATTCTGTCAGTATATCTGATGATACTTCTTCCTTCTGTTGTTTATTATTTTTTCATCATTCTGTCAGTATATCTGATGATACTTCTTCTTTCTGTTGTTTATTATTTCATATCATTCTGTCGGTATATCTGATGATACTTCTTTCTTCTGTTGTTTATTCTTTCGTATTATTCTGTCAGTATATCTGATGATACTTCTTTCTTCTGTTGTTTATTGTTTCGTATCATTCTGTCAGTATATCTGATGATACTTCTTCATTTTGTTGTTTATTATTTCGTATCATTCTGTCAGTATATCAGATGATACTTCTTCCTTTTCTTGTTTATTATTTCGTATCATTTTGTCGGTATATCTAATGATATTTCTTCTTTTTTTGTTTTTTATGTATTATTATTCTGTCAGTATATCTTATGATAATTCTTTCTTCTGTTGTTTATTATTTCGTATCATTTTGTTAGTATATCGATGATATTACTTCCTTCTGTTGTTTATTTTTTTATAGTGTCATATTGTCAGTATTTCTGATGATACTCCTTCCTTCTGTTATATCGTATCATTTTGTCTGTATATCTGATTTCTTCCATCAGTTATTTCGTATCATTTTCTCAGTACATTCTGATGATACTTATTCCTTCTGTTGTTTATAATTTCGTGTCATTTTGTCAGTATATCTGATGATACTTCTTCCTTCTGTTATTTATATTTCGTATCATTCTGTCAGTATATCTGATGTTACTTCTTCCTTCTGTTGTTTATTGTTTCGTATCATTTTGTCAGTTATATGTTGATTCTGTATTTTTCTGTTGTGTATTATTTTGTATCATTCTGTCAGTATATCTGATGATACTTCTTCATTCTGTTGTTTATTTTTCGTATATATTCTGTCAGTATATCTGATGATACTTCTTTCTTCTGTTGTTTATTCTTTCGTATCATTCTTTCAGTATATCTGATGATATTAATTCCTTCTGTTGTTTATTATTTTTTATCATTTTTCGGTATATCTGATGATACTTTTCCTTTTGTTGTTTATTATTTCGTATCATTCTGTTAGTATATCTGATGATACATCTTCCTTTTCTTGTTTATTATTTCGTATCATTCTGTCAGTATATCTGATGATACTTCTTTCTTCTGATATTTCTTATCATTTCGTCAGTATATTCTGATGATACTTCTTCCTTCTGTTGTTTATTATTTCGTGTCATTTTGTCAGTATATCTCATGATATTTCTTTCTTCTGTTATTTATTTTTCGTATCATTCTGTCAGTATATCTGATGATACTTCTTTCTTCTGTTGTTTATTATTTTTTGTATCATTCTGTCAGTATATCTGATGATATTTCTTCCTTCTGTTGTTTATTATTTCGTGTAATTTTGTCAGAATATCTGATGATACTTCTTCCTTTGTAATATCGTATCATTTTGTCAGTATATCTGATTTACTTCCTTCTGTTGTTATTTCGTATAATTATTCTCAGTACATTTGATGATAATACTCTTTTTTTCTGTTGTTTATTATTTCGTATCATTTTGTCAGTATATCTGATGATACTTCTTTCATTTGATTTTTATTATTTCGTATCATTCTGTCAGTATATCTGATGATATTTCTTCCTTCCGTTATTTCTTATCATTCTGTCAGTATATCTGATGATACTTCTCCCTTCTGTTATTTTTTTTATCATTCTGTCAGTATATTCGATGATAATTCTTCCTTCTGTTGTTTATTATTTCGTATCATTTTGTCGTTATATCTGATGATAATTTTTCCTTCTGTTGTTTATTATTTTGTATCATTCTGTCAGTATATCTGATGATACTTTTTTCCTTCCTTCTGTTATTTCGTATCATTCTGTTAGTATATCTGATGATACTTCTTCCATCTGTTGTTTATTATTTCGTATCATTCTGTCTGTATATTTGATGATACTTCTTCCTTCTGTTATTTTTTCGTATCATTCTGTCAGTATATCTGATGATACTTCTTCCTTCTGTTGTGTATTATTTTGTATCATTCTGTCCGTATATCTGATGATACATCTTTCTTCTGTTGTTTATTCTTTCTGTATGATTCTATCAGTATATCTGATGATTCTTCTTCCTTCTGTTATTTCTTATCATTCTATCAATATATCTGATGATACTTCTTTCTTCTGTTGTTTATTATTTAGTGTCATATTGTCAGTATATCTGATGATACTTCCTTCCTTCTGTTATTTTGTATCATTCTGTCACTATATCTGATGATACTCCTTCCTTTTTTTATTTCGTATCATTCTGTCGGTATATCTGATTTCTTTTTCCAGTTATATCGTATCATTTTCTCAATACATTCGATGCTATTTATTCCTTCTGTTATTTACTATTTCGTATCATTCTGTCAGTATATCTGATGATACCTTTTTTCTGTTGTTTATTATTTCGTATCATACTGTCAGTATATTCGATGATATTAATTCCTTCTGTTGTTTATTATTTCGTGTCATTTTGTCGGTATATCTTATGATAATTGTTCTTTTTGTTGTTTATTTTTTCATATTATTCTGTCAGTATATGTTATGATAATCTTTCGTTCTGTTGTTTATTATTTCGTATCATTTTGTCGGTATATCTAATGATGATTTTTCCTTCTGTTGTTTATTATTTCGTTTCATTCTGTCAGTATATCTCATGATATTTTTTCCTTCTGTTATTTCGTATCATTCTGTTAGTATATCTGATGATACTTCTTCCATTTGTTGTTTATTATTTCGTATCATTCTGTCAGTGTATTTGAAGATACTTCTTCCTTCTGTTATTTCGTATCATTCTGTTAGTATAGCTGATGATACTCCTTCCTTTTGTTATATCGTATCATTTTGTCAGTACATCTGATATCTTCCTTAGTTATTTCGTATAATTTTCTCAGTACATTCGATGATAATACTTCTATTTTCTGTTGTTTATTATTTCGTATTATTCTGTCAGTACATCTGATGATTCTTCTTCCTTCTGTTGTTTATTATTTCGTATCATTCTGTCAGTATATCTTATGATAATTCTTCCTTCTGTTGTTTATTATTTCGTATCATTGTGAGAGTGTATCTGATGATACTTCTTCCTTCGATTATTTGGTATCATTCTGTTAGTATATATGATGACACTTCTTACTTCTGTTGTTTATTATTTCGTATCATTCTGTCATTATATCTGATCATACTTCTTTCTTCCGTTGTTTATTATTTCGTATCATTCTGTCAGTATATCTGATGATATTTCTTCCTTCTGTTGTTTATTATTTCGTGTCATTTTGTCAGTATATCTGATTTCTTCCATTAGTTATTTCCTATCATTTTCACAGTACATTCGATGATACTTCTTCCTTCTTTTGTGTATTATTTTGTATCATTCTGTCAGTATATATGATGATACTTCTTTCTTCTGTTGTATATTATTTCGTATCATTCTGTCAGTATATCTGATGATACTTCTTCCTTCTGTTGTTTATTATTTCTGTGATCATTCTGTCAGTATATCTGTTGTTTATTCTTTCGTATCATTCTGTCAGTATATCTGATGATACTTTCTGTTGTTTATTATTTCGTATCATTCTGTCAGTATATCTGATGATACTTCTTCTTTCTGTTGTTTATTATTTCATATCATTCTGTCGGTATATCTGATGATACTTCTTTCTTCTGTTGTTTATTCTTTCGTATCATTCTGTCAGTATATCTGATGATACTTCTTTCTTCTGTTGTTTATTGTTTCGTATCATTCTGTCAGTATATCTGATGATACTTCTTCATTTTGTTGTTTATCATTTCATATCATTCTGTCAGTATATCTGATGATACTTTTCTTCTGTTGTTTATTCTTTCGTATCATTCTGTCAGTATATCTGATGATATTTCTTCCTTCTGTTGTTTATTATTTCGTGTAATTTTGTCAGTTCATCTGATGATACTTCTTTCTTCTGTTATATCGTATCATTTTGTCAGTATATCTGATTTCTTCCTTTAGTTATTTCGTATCATTCTGTCAGTATATCTGATGATACTTCTTTCTTCTGTTGTTTATTATTTTGTATCATTCTGTCAGTATATCAGATGATACATCTTTCTTCTGTTGTTTATTCTTTTCGTATGATTCTTTCAGTATATCTGTGATAATTCTTCCTTCTGTTGTTTATTATTTCGTATCATTCTGTCAAAATATCTGATGATACTTCTTTCTTCTGTTATTTTTTATCATTCTGTCAGTATATCTGATGATACTTCTTCCTTCAGTTATTTCTTATCATTTCGTCAGTATATTCGATGATACTTCTTCCTTCTGTTGTTTATTATTTCGTGTCATTTTGTCAGTATATCTGATGATACTTTTCTTCTGTTGTTTATTATTTTGTATCATTCTGTCAGTATATCTGATGATATTTATCTCTTCTGTTGTTTATTATTTTGTATCATTCTGTCAGTATATCTGATGATATTTCTTCCTTCTGTTGTTTATTCTTTCGTATCATTTTGTCAGTATATCTGATGATACTTATTTTTCTCTGTACATTTATGATTTTGTTGTTTATCATTTTGTTAGTCAGTATATCTGATGATAATTCTTCCTTCTGTTGTTTATTATTTCGTATCATTCTGTCAGTATATCTGATGATACTTTTTTTCTCTGTTATTTATTATTTTGTATCATTTTGTCAGTATATCTGATGATACTTCTTCCTTCTGTTTTTTATTATTTCGTTTCATTCTGTCAGAATATCTGATGATACTTCTTCCTTCTGTTATTTTTTATCATTCTTCCAGAATATCTGATGATACTTCTCCCTTCTGTTATTTTTTTTATCATTTCGTCAGTATATTCGATGATAATTCTTCCTTCTGTTGTTTATTATTTCGTATCATTTTGTCGTTATATCTAATGATAATTTTTCCTTCTGTTGTTTATTATTTCGTATCATTCTGTCAGTATATCTGATGATACTTTTTCCTTCTGTTATTTCGTATCATTCTGTTAGTATATCTGATGATAATTCTTCCATCTATTGTTTATTATTTCGTACCATTCTGTCTGTGTATTTGATGATACTTCTTCCTTCTGTTATTTCGTATCATTCTGTTAGTATATTTGATGACACTTCTTTCTTCTGTTGTTTATTCTTTCGTATCATTCTGTCAGTATATCTGATGATATTTCTTCCTTCTGTTGTTTATTATTTCGTGTAATTTTGTCAGTATATCTGATGATACTTCTTCCTTCTGTTGTTTATTATTTCGTATCATTGTTTCAGAATATCTGATGATACTTCTTTCTTCTGTTGTGTGTTATTTTGTATCATTCTGTCAGTATATCTGATGATACATCTTTCTTCTGTTGTTTATTCTTTCGTATGATTCTATCAGTATATCTGATGATTCTTCTTCTTTCTGTTATTTCTTATCATTCTGTCAATATATCTGATGAGACTTCTTCATTTTGTTGTTTATCATTTCGTATCATTCTGTCAGTATATCTGATGATACTTCTTCTTCTGTTGTTTATTCTTTTCGTATCATTCTGTCAGTATATCTGATGATATTTCTTCCTTCTGTTGTTTATTATTATTTCTTCCTTCTGTGTTATTTTGTCAGTTCATCCGATGATACTACTTTCTTCTGTTATATCGTATCATTTTGTCAGTATATCTGATTTCTTCCTTTAGTTATTTCGTATCATTCTGTCAGTATATCTGATGATACTTCTTTCTTCTGTTGTGTATTATTTTGTATCATTCTGTCAGTATATCAGATGATACATCTTTCTTCTGTTGTTTACTCTTTCGTATGATTCTTTCAGTATATCTGTTGATAATTCTTCCTTCTGTTGTTTATTATTTCGTATCATTCTGTCAAAATCTGATGATACTTCTTTCTTCTGTTATTTTTATCATTCTGTCAGTATATCTGATGATACTTCTTCCTTCAGTTATTTCTTATCATTTCGTCAGTATATTCGATGATACTTCTTCCTTCTGTTGTTTATTATTTCGTGTCATTTTGTCGGTATATCTGATGATACTTTTTTCATACTGTTGTTTATTATTTCATTCGTATCATTCTGTCAGTGTATCTGATGATATTTATCTTTTCTGTTGTTTATTCTTTCGTATCATTCTGTCAGTATATCTGATGATATTTCTTCCTTCTGTAGTTTATTCTTTCGTGTCATTTTGTCAGTATATCTGATTTCTTCCTTTAGTTATTTCGTATTTTTCTCAGTACATTCTGATGATAATACTTCTTTTTTTCTGTGGTTTAAAATTTCGTGTCTTTTTGTCAGTATATCTGATGATACTTCATTCTTCTGTTGTGTATTATTTTGTATCATTCTGTCAGTATATCTGTTGATACTTTTCTCTTCTGTTGTGTGTTATTTTGTGTCATCCTGTCAGTATATCTGATGATAGATCTTTCTTCTGTTGTTTATTCTTTCGTATGATTCTGTCAGTTTATCTGATGATATTTTTTTTCTGTTATTTATTATTTTGTATCATTCTGTTAGTATATCTGTTGATAATTCATCCTTCTGTTGTTTATTATTTCGTATCATTCTGTCAGTATATCTGATGATACTTCTTTCATCTGATTTTTATTATTTCGTATCATTCTGTCAGTATATCTGATGATACTTCTTCCTTCTGTTATTTCTTATCATTCTGTCAGTATATCTGATGATACTTTATTTCTTTCTTCAGTCTGTTACTTTTTCTGTTATTTCGTATCATTTCTGTCTGTATATTTGATGATACTTCTTCCTTCTGTTGTTTATTATTTCGTATCATTCTGTCGTATATCTGATGATACTTCTTTCCTTCTGTTGTTTATTATTTCGTATCATTCTGTCAGTATATCTGATGATATTTTTTCCTTCTGTTATTTCGTATCATTCTGTCAGTATATCTGATGATACTTCTTCCTTCTGTTGTTTATTATTTCGTATCATTCTGTCAGTATATCTGATGATACTTCTTTCTTCTGTTATTTTTTGTATCATTCTGTCAGTATATCTGATGATACTTCTTTTTTTCTGTTGTTTATTCTTTCGTATCATTCTGTCAGTATATCTGATGATTTTCTTCTTTCTGTTGTTTATTATTTCGTATCATTCTGTCAGTATATCTGATGATACTTCTTCCTTCTGTTGTTTATTATTTCGTATCATTGTGTCAGTATATCTGATGATACTTCTTCTTCTGTTGTGTTTATTTTGTATCATTCTGTCAGTATATCTGATGATACTCTCTTTCTGTTGTTATTTTTCGTATCATTCTGTCAGTATATCTGATGATTCTTCTTCTTTCAGTTATTTCGTATCATTCTGTCAGTATATCTGATGATATTTATTCCTTCTGTTGTTTATCTATTTCGTATCATTCTGTCAGTATATCTGATGATACTTAATTCCTTCTGTTGTTTTTATTATTCTTCGTATCATGATTTGTCTGTTATTTTTTTTATCATTTTGATATATCTGTTGATAATTGTTCTTTTGTTGTTTATTTTTCATATTATTCTGTCAGTATATGTTATGATAATTCTTCCTTCTGTTGTTTATTATTTCGTATCATTTTGTCGGTATATCTAATGATGATTTTTCCTTCTGTTGTTTATTATTTCGTATCATTCTGTCAGTATATCTGATGATATTTCTTCCTTCTGTTGTTTATTTTTTCGTGTAATGTTGTCAGAATATCTGATGATACTCCTTCCTTTTGTTATATCGTATCATTTTGTCAGTATATCTGATTTCTTCCTTTAGTTATTTCGTATAATTTACTCAGTACATTTGATGATAATACTTCTATTTTCTGTTGTTTAAAATTTCGTGTCATTTTGTCAGTATATCTGATGATACTCTTTTCTTCTGTTGTATATTATATCGTATCATTCTGTCAGTATATTTGATGATACTTCTTTTTCTGTTGTGTGTTATTTTGTGTCATCCTGTCAGTATATCTGATGATAGATCTTTCTTCTGTTGTTTTATATTTCATGTCATTATGTCAGTATATCTGATGATACTTGTTTCATCTGATTTTTATTATTTCGTTTGATGCTGTCAGAAAATCTGATGATACTTTTTTTTTCTGTTATTTATTATTTTGTATCATTCTGTTAGTATATCTGTTGATAATTCTTCCTTCTGTTGTTTATTATTTCGTATCATTCTGTCAGTATATCTGATGATACTTCTTCCTTCTGTTATTTCTTTTTATTCTGTCAGTATATCTGATGATACTTCTTGCTTCTGTTTTTTTTTCTTATCTTCCAGTATATCTGATGATACTTCTTCCTTCTGTTATTTCTTATCATTTCGTCAGTATATCCGATGATACTTCTTTCTACTGTTGTTTATTATTTCGTATCATTCTCTCAGTATATCTGATGATACTTCTTTTTTCTGTTATTTCTTATCATTCTCTCATTATATCTGATGATACTTCTTTCTTCTGTTGTTTATTATTTTTTATCATTCTGTTTGTATATTTGATGATATTAATTCCTTCTGTTGTTTATTATTTTTTGTCATTTTTCGGTATATCTTATAATACTTTTTCCTTCTGTTGTTTATTATTTCGTATCATTCTCTTAGTATATTCGATGATACATCTTGCTTTTTCTGTTTATTATTTTGTATCATTTTGTCGGTATATCTAATGATATTTCTTGCTTTTGCTGTTTATTTTTTCGTATTATTCTGTCAATATATCTTATGATGATTCTTCATTCAGTTGTTTATTATTTCGTATCATTTTGTCGGTATATCTAATGATAATTCTTCCTTCTGTTGTTTATTATTTCGTATCATTCTGTCAGTATATCTGATGATATTTCTTCTTTCTGTTGTTTATTATTTCGTGTGATTTTGTCAGTATATCTGATGACCTTTCTTCATTCTGTTGTTTATTATTTCGTATAATTCTGTCAGTATATCTGATGATACTTCTTTCTTCTGTTGTTTATTCTTTCGTATCATTCTTTCAGTATATTCGATGATATTAATTCCTTCTGTTGTTTATTATTTTTTGTCATTTTTCGGTATATCTGATGATACTTTTTCCTTTTGTTGTTTATTATTTCGTATCATTCTGTTAGTATATTCGATGATACATCTTCCTTTTCTTGTTTATTATTTCGTATGATTCTGTCAGTATACCAGATGTTACTTATTTCTTCTGTTAGGTATTATTTTGTATCATTCTGTCAGTATATCTGATGATACTTCTTCTTTCTGTTGTTTATTCTTTCGTATGATTCTGTCAGAAAATCTGATGATACTTCTTCCTTCTGTTATTTTTTATTATTCTGTCAGTATATCTGATGATACTTCTCGCTTCTGTTATTTCTTATCCTTCTGCCAGAATATCTGATGATACTTCTTCCTTCTGATATTTCTTATCATTTCGTCAGTATATTCGATGATACTTCTACCTGCTGTTGTTTTTATTTCGTGTCATTTTGTCAGTATATCTCATGATATTTCTTTCTTCTGTTATTTATTATTTCGAATCATTCTGTCAGTATACCAGATGTTACTTCTTTCTACTGTTGTTTATTATTTTGTATCATTCTGTCAGTATATCTGATGATATTTCTTCCTTCTGTTGTTTATTATTTCGTATAATTTTGTCAGAATATCTGATGATACTCCTTATTTTTGTAATATCGTATCATTTTGTCAGTATATCTGATTTCTTCCTTTAGTTATTTCGTATAATTTTCTCAGTATATCTGATGATAATACTCCTTTTTTCTTCTGTTGTTTAAAATTTCGTGTCATTTTGTCAGTATATCTGATGATACTTCATTCTTCTGTTGTGTATTATTTTGTATCATTCTGTCAGTATATCTGTTGATACTTTTTCTCCTGTTGTATGTTATTTCGTATCATTCTGTCAGTATATTTGATGATACTTCTTCCTTCTTTTATTTCGTGCATTTTATGGGTATATCTGATGATATTTCTTCCTTTTGTTGTTTATTTTTTCGTATTATTCTGTCAGTATATCTGATGACCTTTCTTCATTTTCTTGTTTATTATTTCGTATCATGTCGGTTCATCTGTGATATTTCTAGTATTATTCTGTCATGATATGTTATGATAATTTTTCTTCTGTTGTTTATTATTTCGTATCATTCTGTCAGTATATCTGATGATATTTCTTCCTTCTGTTGTTTATTATTTCGTGTCATATTGTCAGTATATCTGATGATACTCCTTCCTTCTGTTATATCGTATCATTTTGTCAGTATATCTGATTTCTTCCATCAGTTATTTCGTATCATTTTCTCAGTACATCGATGATACTTATTCCTCTGTTGTTTATAATTTCGTATCATTTTGTCAGTATATCTGATGATACTTCTTCCTTCTGTTATTTATATTTTCGTATCATTTTGTCAGTATATCTGATGTTGTTTATTGTTTCTATCATTTTGTCAGCATATATGTTGATTCGTATTTTTTTTCTGTTGTGTATTATTTTGTATCATTCTGTCAGTATATCTGATGATATTTCTTCCTTCTGTTGTTTATTCTTTTGTATCATTCTGTCAGTATATCTGATGTGTTTATCATTTCGTATCATTCTGTCAGTATATTCGATGATATTAATTCCTTCTGTTGTTTATTTTTCGTGTCATTTTGTCGGTATATCTGATGACAATTATTACTTCTGTTGTTTATTATTTCGTATCATTCTTTCAGTATATCAGATGATACTTCTTCCTTTTCTTGTTTATTATTTCGTATCATTTTGTCGGTTCATCTAATGATATTTCTAGCTTTTTTTTTTTTTTATGTATTATTCTGTCAGTATATCTTATGATAATTCTTTCTTCTGTTGTTTATTATTTCGTATCATTTTGTTAGTATAATCGATGATATTACTTTTTTTCTGTTGTTTATTTTTTAGTGTCATATTGTCAGTATTTCTGATGATACTCCTTCCTTCTGTTATATCGTATCATTTTGTCTGTATATCTGATTTCTTCCATCAGTTTTTTTCGTATCATTTTCTCAGTACATCTGATGATACTTATTCCTTCTGTTGTTTATAATTTCGTGTCATTTTGTCAGTATATCTCATGATACTTCTTCCTTGTGTTATATATATTTCGTATCATTCTGTCAGTATACCAGATGTTACTTATTCCTTCTGTTGTTTATTGTTTCGTATCATTTTGTCAGCATATATGTTGATTCGTATTTTTTTCTGTTGTGTATTATTTTGTATCATTCTGTCAGTATATCTGATGATATTTCTTTTCTGTTGTTTATTATTTCGTGTGATTTTGTCAGTATATCTGATGACAGTTCTTCATTCTGTTGTTTATTATTTCGTATAATTCTGTCAGTATATCTGATGATACTTCTTTCTTCTGTTGTTTATTCTTTCGTATCATTCTGTCAGTATTTTCGATGATATTAATTCCTTCTGTTGTTTATTATTTTTTGTCATTTTTCGATATATCTGATGATACTTTTTTCCTTTTGTTGTTTATTATTTCGTATCATTCTGATAGTATATCGATGATACATCTTCCTTTTCTTGTTTATTATTTCGTATGATTCTGTCAGTATATCAGATGTTACTTATTTCTTCTGTTGTGTATTATTTTGTATCATTCTGTCAGTATATCTGATGATACTTCTTCTTTCTGTTGTTTATTCTTTCGTATCATTCTGTCAGTATATTTGATGATACTTCTTCCTTCTGTTATTTTTTATTATTCTGTCAGTATATCTGATGATACTTCTCGCTTCTGTTATTTCTTATCCTTCTGCCAGAATATCTGATGATACTTCTTCCTTCTGATATTTCTTATCATTTCGTTAGTATATTCGATGATACTTCTACCTTCTGTTGTTTTTATTTCGTGTCATTTTGTCAGTATATCTCATGATATTTCTTTCTTCTGTTTTTTATTATTTGGAATCATTCTGTCAGTATACCAGATGTTACTTCTTTCTTCTGTTGTTTATTCTTTTGTATCATTCTGTCAGTATATCTGATGATATTTCTTCCTTCTGTTGTTTATTATTTCGTATAATATTCTCAGAATATCTGATGATACTCCTTCCTTTTGTAATATCGTATCATTTTGTCAGTATATCTGATTTCTTCCTTTAGTTATTTCTGTATAATTTTCTCAGTACATCTGATGATAATACTCCTTTTTTTTCTGTTGTTTAAAATTTCGTGTCATTTTGTCAGTATATCTGATGATACTTCATTCTTCTGTTGTTTATTATTTTGTATCATTCTGTCAGTATATCTGATGATACTTTTTCTCTCTGTTGTATGTTATTTCGTATCATTCTGTCAGTATATTTGATGATACTTCTTTTTTCTGTTGTGTATTATTTTGTATCATCCTTTCAGTATATCTGATGATAGATCTTTCTTCTGTTGTTTATTCTTTCGTATCATTCTGTCAGTATATCTGATGATACTTTTTTTCTGTTATTTATTATTTTGTATCATTCTTTTAGTATATCTGATGATAATTCTTCCTTCTGTTGTTTATTATTTCGTATCATTCTGTCAGTATATCTGATGATACTTCTTTCTTCTGTTGTTTATTTTTTCGTATCATTCTGTCAGTATATTCTGATGATATTAATTCCTTCTGTTGTTTATTATTTTTTGTCATTTATCGGCATATGTGATGATACTTTTTTTCCTTTTGTTGTTTATTATTTCGTATCATTCTGTTAGTATATTCTGATGATACATCTTCCTTTTCTTGTTTATTATTTCGTATCATTCTGTCAGTATACGAGATGTTACATATTTCTTCTGTTGTTTATTATTTTGTATCATTCTGTCAGTATATCTGATGATACTTCTTCTTTCTGTTGTTTATTCTTTCGTATCATTCTGTCAGTATATCTTATGATAATTCATTCTTTTGTTTTTATTATTTCGTATCATTCTGTCAGAATATCTGATGATACTTCTCTTCTGTTATTTCTTATCATTCTGCTAGAATATCTGATGATACTTTTTTCCTTCTGTTATTTCTTATCATTCCGTCAGTATATTCGATGATACTTCTTTTTCTCTGTTGTTTATTATTTCGTGTCATTTTTTCGGTATATCTGATGACAATTATTTCTTCTGTTATTTATTATTTCGTATCATTCTGTCAGTATATCTGATGATACTTTTTTCCTTCTGTTGTTTATTATTTTGTATCATTCTTTCAGTATATATGATGATACTTTTTTTCTTCTGTTGTATATTATTTCTTATCATTCTGTCAGTATATCTGATGATACTTCTTTCTTCTGTTGTGTGTTTTTTGTATCATTCTGTCAGTATATCTGATGATACATCTTTCTTGTGTTGTTTATTCTTTCGTATGATTTTGTCAGTATTTCTGATGATACTTCTTCCTCCATTTATTTAATTTTTTTGTATCATTCTGTTAGTATATCTGTTGATAATTCTTCCTTCTGTTGTTTATTATTTCGTATCATTCTGTCAGTATATCTGATGATACTTCTTTAATCTGTTTTTTATTATTTCATATCATTCTGTCAGAATATCTGATGATACTTCTTGCTTCTGTTATTTCTTATCATTTTGTCAGAATATTTGATGATACTTCTTCCTTCTGTTATTTCTTATTATTCCGTCAGTATATCTGATGATACTTCTTTCTTCTGTTGTTTATTCTTTCGTTTCATTCTGTCAGTATATCTGATGATATTTCTTTCTTCTGTTGTTTATTATTTCGTGTCATATCGTCGGTATATCTGATGATAATTATTACTTCTGTTGTTTATTATTTCGTATCATTCTGTCAGTATATCTGATGATACTTCTTCCTTTTCTTGTTTATTATTTCGTATCATTTTGTCGGTTCATCTAATGATATTTCTTGCTTTTTTTTTTTTTTGTATTATTCTGTCAGTATTTCTGATGATAATTCTTTCTTTTGTTGTTTATTATTTCGTATCATTTTGTTAGTATATCTGATGATATTACTTCCTTCTGTTGTTTATTTTTTAGTCTCATATTGTCAGTATTTCTGATGATACTCCTTTCTTCTGTTATATCGTATCATTTTGTCAGTATATCTGATTTCTTCCATCAGTTATTTCGTATCATTTTCTCAGTACATCTGATGATACTTATTTCTTCTGTTATTTATATTTCGTATCATTCTGTCAGTATATCTGATGTTACTTATTTCTTCTCTTGTTTATTATTTCGTATCATTTTGTCAGTATATATGTTGATTCATCTTATTTCTGTTGTGTATTTTTTTTGTATCATTCTGTCAGTATATCTGATGATATTTCTTCCTTCTGTTGTTTATTCTTTTGTATCATTCTGTCAGTATATCTGATGATATTTCTTCTTTCTGTTGTTTATTATATCCTGTGATTTTGTCAGTATATCTGATGATACTTCTTCCTTCTCTTATTTATAATTTTGTATCATTCTGTTAGTATATCTGTTGATAATTCTTTCTTCCGTGTTTTATTATTTCGTATCATTCTGTCGTTATATCTGATGATACTTCTTGCTTCTGTTATTTCTTATCATTCTGTCAGAATATCTGATGATACTTCTTCCTTTTTTTGTTTATTATTTGGTATCATCTTGTCAGTTATCTAATGATATTTCTTTTTTTTTTTTTTTTCTGTATCATTCTGTCAGTTTAACAGATGTTACTTATTCCTTCTGGTGTTTATTATTTCGTTTCATTTTGTCAGTATATCTGATAATAGTTCTTAATTCTGTTGTGTATTATTTTGTATAATTCTGTCAGTATATCTGATGATACTTCTTTTTCTGTTGTATATTATTTCGTATCATTCTGTCAGTATATTTGATGATACTTCTTTCTTCTGTGTTTTATTATTTCGTATCATTCTGTGAGGATATCTGATGATACTTCTTTCATCTGTTTTTTATTATTTCGTATCATTCTGTGAGAAAATCTGATGATTGTTCTTCCTCCTGTTATTTCTTATCATTCTGTCTGTATAGCTGATGATACTTTTTCCTTCTGTTATTTCTTATCATTCCGTAAGTATATTCGATGATACTTCTTTCTTCTGTTGTATATTATTTCGTATCATACTGTGATAATATCTGATTTTTCTTTTTTCTTCTGTTGTGTATTATTTTGTATCATTCTGTCTGTATATCTGATGATACTTCTTCCTTCTGTTATTTTTTATTTTGTATCATTCTGTTAGTATATCTGTTGATAATTCTTTCTTCTGTTGTTTATTATTTCGTATCATTCTGTCAGTATATTTGATGATTCTTCTTTTTTTATTTCCTATCATTCTGTTAGTATATCTGATGATACTTCATCCTTCTGCTGTTTGTTATTTTGCATCATTTTGATGACACTTCTTCCTTCTGTTGTTTATGATTTCGTATTATTCTGCCAGTATATCTGATGTTACTTATTCCTTCTGTTGTTTATTGTTTTGTATCATTATGTTAGTATATCTGATGATAATTCTTTCATCTGTTTTTATTATTTCGTATCATTCTGTCAGTATATCTGATGATACTTCTTCCTTCTTTTTTTTTCTTATCATTCTGTCAGTATATCTGATGATACTTCTTGCTTCTGTTATTTCTTATCATTCTGTCAGTATATCTGATGATATTTCTTTCTTCTGTTATTTCTTATCATTTCGTCAGTATATTTGATGATACTTCTTCCTTCTGTTGTTTATTATTTCGTGTCATTTTGTCAGTATATCTGATGATACTTCTTCCTTTTGTTGTTTATTATTTCGTATCATTTTCTCTGTTTATCTGATGATATTTCTTGCTTTTTATTTTTTTTGTATCATTCTGTCAGTATATCTGATGATACTTCTTCCTTCTGTTATTTCTTATAATTCTGTCAGTATATCTGATGATACTTCTTCCTTCTGTTGTTTATTATTTCGTGTCATTTTGTAGGTATATCTGATGACAATTATTTTTTTTTATTTATTATTTCGTATCATTCTTTCAGTATATCTGATGATACTTCTTTCTTCTGTTGTATAATGTTTCGTATTATTCTGTCAGTATATCTGATGATACTTCTTTCTTCTGTTGTGTATTATGTTGTATCATTCTGTCAGTGTATCTGATGATATTTCTTCCTTCTGTAGTTTATTATTTCGTGTAATTTTGTCGGTATATCTGATGATACTTTTTCGTTCTGTTGTTTATTATTTCATTCGTATAATTTTGTCAGTGTATCTGATGATACTTCTTTTTTTTGTTGTTCATTCTTTCGTATCATTCTGTCAGTATATCTGATGATATTTCTTCTTTCCGTAGTTTATTATATGTTGTCATTTTGTCAGTATATCTGATGATTCTCCTTCCTTCTGTTATATCGTATCTCTTTGTCAGTATATCTGATTTCTTCCTTTAGTTATTTCGTATCATTTTCTCAGTACATTGGATCATACTTCTTTTTTCTGTTTTTTATAATTTTTTATCATATTGTCATTATATTTAATGATACTTCTTCTTTCTGTTATTTATTATTTCGTATCATTTTGTGAGTGTACCAGATGTTACTTCTTTATTCTGTTGTTTATCATTTCGTATCATTCTGTCAATAAATCTGATGATACTTCTTTCTTCTGGTGTTTATTATTTCGTATCATTCGGTCAGTATATTTTGTGATATTTCTTCCTTCTGTTGTTTATTATTTTGTATCATTTTGTCAGTATATCTGATGATACTTCTTCCTTTTGTTGTTTATTTTTTCGTGTCATTTTGTCAGTATATCTGATGATACTTTTTTTGTTGTTGTTTATCATTTCGTATCATTCTGTCACTGTATCTGATGATACTTCTTTCTTCTGTTGTTAATTCTTTCGTATCATTCTGTCAGAAAATCTGATGATACTTCTTCCTTCTGTTATTTCTTATCATTCTGCCAGAATATTTGATAATACTTCTTCCTTTTGTTATTTCTTATCATTCCATCAGTATAATCGATGATACTTCTTCGTTCTGATGTTTATTATTTCGTATCATTTTGTCGGTATATCTGATAACAATTATTACTTCTGTTGTTTATTATTTCCTATCATTCTGTCAGTATGTCTGATGATACTTTTTTCTTCTGTTGTTTATTATTTCGTGTCATTTTGTCGGTATATCTGATGATACTTCTTCCTTCGGTTGTTTATCATTTTTTATCATTCTGTCAGTATATCTGCTGATACTTCTCCGTTCTGTTTTTATTACTTTGTATCATTCTGTAGGAATTTCTGTTGATAATTATTCCTTCTGTTGTTTATTATTTCGTATGATTCTGTCAGTATATCTGATCATACTTCTTCCTTCTGTTATTTATTATTTTGTATGATTTTGTTAGTATATCTGTTGATAATTCTTCCTTCTGTTGTTTATTATTTAGTGTCATATTGTCAGTATATTTGATGATACACCTTCCTTCTGTTATATCATACCGTTTTGTTAGTATATCTGATTTCTTCCTTCTTCAGTTATTTCGTATCATTTTCTCAGTACATTCGATGATACTTCTTCCTTCTGTTGTTTATTATTTCGTTTCATTTTGTCAGTATATCTGATGATACTTTTTTTTCTTCTGTTATATATTTTTCGTATCATTCTGTCAGTATATTTGATGATACTTTTTTTTTTCTGTTGTTTATATTTTTTTTATGATTCTGTCAGTATATCTGATGATACTTCTTCCTTCTGTTATTTATTATTTTGTATCATTCTGTTAGTATATCTGTTGATAATTCTTTGATCTGTTTTTATTATTTCGTATAATTCTGTGAAAAAATCTAATGATACTTCTTCTTTCTGTTACTTTCTTATCATTCTGTCAGTATATCTGATGATACTTCTTGCTTCTGTTATTTCTTACCATTCTGCCAGAATATCTGATGATATTTCTTTTCTTCTGTTATTTCTTATCATTTCGTCAGTATATTTGATGATACTTCATCCTTCTGTTGTTTATTATTTCGTGTCATTTTGTCGGTATATCTGATGATACTTCTTCCTTTTGTTGTTTATTATTTCGTATCATTTTCTCTGTTTATGTAATGATATTTCTTGCTTTTTTACTTTTTTTTGTATCATTCTGCTAGAATATCTGATGATACTTCTTCCTTCTGATATTTCTTATAATTCCGTCAGTATATCGATGATACTTCTTCCTTCTGTTATTTCTTATAATTCTGTCAGTATATCTGATGATACTTCTTCCTTCTGTTCTTTATTATTTCGTGTCATTTTGTAGGTATATCTGATGATAATTATTCCTTCTTTTATTTATTATTTCGTATTATTCTGTCCGTATATCTGATGATACTTCTACCTTCCGTTGTTTATTATTTCGTATCATTCTTTCAGTATATCTGATGATACTTCTTTCTTCTGTTGTATAATGTTTCGTATTATTCTGTCAGTATATCTGATGATACTTCTTTCTTCTGTTGTGTATTATGTTGTATCATTCTGTCAGTGTATCTGATGATATTTCTTCCTTCTGTTGTTTATTATTTCGTGTAATTTTGTCAGTATATCTGATGATACTTTTTTCGTTCTGTTGTTTATTATTTCATTCGTATCATTCTGTCAGTGTATCTGATGATACTTCTTCTTTTTTGTTTATTCTTTCGTATCATTCTGTCAGTATATCTGATGATATTTCTTCTTTCTGTAGTTTATTATATGTTGTCATTTTGTCAGTATATCTGATGATACTCCTTCCTTCTGTTATATCGTATCATTTTGTCAGTATATCTGATTTCTTCCTTTAGTTATTTCTGTATCATTTTCTCAGTATATTGATGATACTTCTTTTTTTTTCTGTTGTTTATAATTTTTATCATATTGTCATTATATTTGAAAGATACTTCTTCTTTCTGTTATTTATTATTTCGTATCATTCTGTGAGTGTACTGATGTTACTTTTTTATTCTGTTGTTTATTGTTTCGTATCATTCTGTCAGTATATCTGATGATACTTCTTCCTTCTGTTATTTCTTATCATTCTGTCAGTATATCTGATGATACTTCTTGCTTCTGTTATTTCTTATCATTCTGCTAGAATATCTCATGATACTTCTTCCTTCTGTTATTTCTTATCATTCCGTCAGTATATTCTGATAATATTTCATCCTTCTGTTGTTTATTGTTTCGTATCATTTTGTTAGTATATGTGATGATACTTCTTTCTTCTGTTATTTCTTATCATTCTGTCAGTATATCTGATGATACTTAATCCTTCTGTTGTTTATTATTTTGTATCATTATGTTAGTATATCTGTTGATAATTCTTTCATCTGTTTTTTATTATTTCGTATCATTTTGTCAGTATATCCGATGATACTTCTTTCTTCTGTTATTTCTTATCATTCTGCTAGAATATTTGATTATACTCCTTCCTTCTGTTATATCGTATCATTTTGTCAGTATATCTGATTTCTTCCTTTAGTTATTTCGAATCATTTTCTCAGTATATTGATCATACTTCTTTTTTTCTGTTGTTTATAATTTTTTATCATTTTGTCAGTATATCTGATGATACTTAATCCTTCTGTTGTTTATTATTTCGTATCATTCTGTCAGTATATTTGATGATTCTTCTTTTTTTTTCCTATCATTCTGTTAGTATATCTGATGATACTTCTTCCTTCTGTTGTTTGTTATTTTGCATCATTTTGATGATACTTCTTCCTTCTGTTGTTTATTATTTCGTATTATTCTGCCAGTATACCAGATGTTACTTATTCCTTCTGTTGTTTATTGTTTTGTACCATTATGTTAGTATATCTGTTGATAATTCTTTCATCTGTTTTTTATTATTTCGTATCATTATGTCAGAAAATCTGATGATACTTCTTCCTTCTTTTTTTTCTTATCATTCTGTCAGTATAGCTAATGATACTTCTTGCTTCTGTTATTTCTTATCATTCTGCCAGAATATCTGATGATATTTCTTTCTTCTGTTATTTCTTATCATTTCTGTCAGTATATTTGATGATACTTCTTCCTTCTGTTGTTTATTATTTCGTGTCATTTTGTCAGTATATCTGATGATACTTCTTCCTTTTGTTGTTTATTATTTCGTATCATTTTCTCTGTTTATCTAATGATATTTCTTGCTTTTTTACTTTTTTTTGTATCATTCTGTCAGAATATCTGATGATACTTCTTCCTTCTGTTATTTCTTATAATTCCGTCAGTATATCTGATGATACTTCTTCCTTCTGTTCTTTATTATTTCGTGTCATTTTGTAGGTATATCTGATGACAATTATTTTTTCTTTTATTTATTATTTCGTATCATTCTTTCAGTATATCTGATGATACTTCTTTCTTCTGTTGTATAATGTTTCGTATTATTCTGTCAGTATATCTGATGATACTTCTTTCTTCTGTTGTGTATTATGTTGTATCATTCTGTCAGTATATCTGATGATATTTCTTCCTTCTGTAGTTTATTATTTCGTGTCATTTTGTCGGTATATCTGATGATACTTTTTTCGTTCTGTTGTTTATTATTTCATTCGTATCATTTTGTCAGTATATCTGATGATACTTCTTTCTTCTGTTGTATAATGTTTCGTATTATTCTGTCAGTATATCTGATGATACTTCTTTCTTCTGTTGTGTATTATGTTGTATCATTCTGTCAGTGTATCTGTTGATAATTATTCCTTCTGTTGTTTATTATTTCGTATGATTCTGTCAGTATATCTGATCATACTTCTTCCTTCTGTTATTTATTATTTTGTATGATTTTGTTAGTATATCTGTTGATAATTCTTCCTTCTGTTGTTTATTATTTAGTGTCATATTGTCAGTATATTTGATGATACACCTTCCTTCTGTTATATCGTACCGTTTTGTTAGTATATCTGATTTCTTCCTTCAGTTATTTCGTATCATTTTCTCAGTACATTCGATGATACTTCTTCCTTCTGGTGTTTATTATTTCGTTTCATTTTGTCAGTATATCTGATGATACTTTTTTCTTCTGTTATATATTTTTTCGTATCATTCTGTCAGTATATTTGATGATACTTTTTTTTTCTGTTGTTTATTCTTTTTTATGACCCTGTCAGTATATCTGATGATACTTCTTCCTTCTGTTATTTATTATTTTGTATCATTCTGTTAGTATATCTGTTGATAATTCTTTGATCTGTTTTTCATTATTTCGTATAATTCTGTGAAAAAATCTAATGATACTTCTTCTTTCTGTTACTTCTTATCATTCTGTCAGTATAGGTGATGATACTTCTTGCTTCTGTTATTTCTTACCATTCTGCCAGAATATCTGATGATATTTCTTTCTTCTGTTATTTCTTATCATTTCGTCAGTATATTTGATGATACTTCATCCTTCTGTTGTTTATTATTTCGTGTCATTTTGTCGGTATGTCTGATGATACTTCTTCCTTTTGTTGTTTATTATTTCGTATCATTTTCTCTGTTTATGTAATGATATTTCTTGCTTTTTACTTTTTTGTATCATTCTGCTAGAATATCTGATGATACTTCTTCCTTCTGTTATTTCTTATAATTCCGTCAGTATATTCGATGATACTTCTTCCTTCTGTTATTTCTTATAATTCCGTCAGTATATTCGATGATACTTCTTCCTTCTGTTCTTTATTATTTCGTGTCATTTTGTAGGTATATCTGATGACAATTATTCCTTCTTTTATTTATTATTTCGTATTATTCTGTCCGTATATCTGATGATACTTCTACCTTCCGTTGTTTATTATTTCGTATCATTCTTTCAGTATATCTGATGATACTTCTTTCTTCTGTTGTATAATGTTTCGTATTATTCTGTCAGTATATCTGATGATACTTCTTTCTTCTGTTGTGTATTATGTTGTATCATTCTGTCAGTGTATCTGATGATATTTCTTCCTTCTGTAGTTTATTATTTCGTGTAATTTTGTCGGTATATCTGATGATACTTTTTCGTTCTGTTGTTTATTATTTCATTCGTATCATTCTGTCAGTGTATCTGATGATACTTCTTTTTTTTGTTTATTCTTTCGTATCATTCTGTCAGTATATCTCATGATATTTCTTCTTTCTGTAGTTTATTATATGTTGTCATTTTGTCAGTATATCTGATGATACTCCTTCCTTCTGTTATATCGTATCACTTTGTCAGTATATCTGATTTCTTCCTTTAGTTATTTCGTATCATTTTCTCAGTACATTGGATCATACTTCTTTTTTCTGTTGTTTATAATTTTTTATCATATTGTCATTATATTTAAAGATACTTCTTCTTTCTGTTATTTATTATTTCGTATCATTCTGTGAGTGTTCCAGATGTTACTTCTTTATTCTGTTGTTTATTGTTTCGTATCATTCTGTCAGTATATCTGATGATACTTCTTCCTTCTGTTATTTCTTATCATTCTGTCAGTATAGCTGACGATACTTCTTGCTTCTGTTATTTCTTATCATTCTGCTAGAATATCTCATGATACTTCTTCCTTCTGTTATTTCTTATCATTCCGTCAGTATATTCGATAATATTTCATCCTTCTGTTGTTTATTGTTTCGTATCATTTTGTTAGTATATGTGATGATACTTCTTTCTTCTGTTATTTCTTATCATTCTGGCAGTATAGCTGACGATACTTAATCCTTCTGTTGTTTATTATTTTGTATCATTATGTTAGTATATCTGTTGATAATTCTTTCATCTGTTTTTTATTATTTCGTATCATTTTGTCAGTATATCCGATGATACTTCTTTCTTCTGTTATTTCTTATCATTCTGCTAGAATATTTGATTATACTCCTTCCTTCTGTTATATCGTATCACTTTGTCAGTATATCTGATTTCTTCCTTTAGTTATTTCGTATCATTTTCTCAGTACATTGGATCATACTTCTTTTTTCTGTTGTTTATAATTTTTTATCATTTTGTCAGTAAATCTGAAGATACTTAATCCTTCTGTTGTTTATTATTTCCTATCATTCTGTCATTATATCTGACGATACTTCTTTCTTCTGTTGTTTATTATTTCGTATTATTCTGTCAGTATATCTGATGATACTTCTTTCTTCTGTTGTGTATAATTTTGTATCATTTTGTGAGTATATCTGATGATACATCTTTCTTCTGTTTTTATTCTTTCGTATGATCCTGTCAGTATATCCGATGATACTTTTTTTTTCTGTAATTTAATTTTTTATATCATTCCGTTTGTATATCTGTTGATAATTCTTCCTTGTGTTATTTAATTTTTTGTATCATTCCGTTAGTATATCTGTTGATAATTCTTCCTACTGTTATTTCTTATCATTCTGTCAGTATATCTGATGATACTTCTTTCATCTGTTTTTTATTATTTCACATCATTCTGTCATAAAATCTGCTGATACTTCTTCCATCTGTTATTTCTTATCATTCTGACAGAATATTGGATTATACTTCTTCTTTCTGTTATTTCTTATCCTTCCATGAGTATATTCGATGATACTTCTTCCTTCCGTTGGTTATTATTTCGTATCATTCTTTCAGTATATCTGATGATACTTCTTTCTTCTGTTGTATAATGTTTCGTATTATTCTGTCAGTATATCTGATGATACTTCTTTCTTCTGTTGTGTATTATGTTGTATCATTCTGTCAGTGTATCTGATGATATTTCTTCCTTCTGTAGTTTATTATTTCGTGTAATTTTGTCGGTATATCTGATGATACTTTTTCGTTCTGTTGTTTATTATTTCATTCGTATCATTCTGTCAGTGTATCTGATGATACTTCTTTTTTCTGTTGTTTATTCTTTCGTATCATTCTGTCAGTATATCTGATGATATTTCTTCTTTCTGTAGTTTATTATATGTTGTCATTTTTTCAGTATATCTGATGATACTCCTTCCTTCTGTTATATCGTATCACTTTGTCAGTATATCTGATTTCTTCCTTTAGTTATTTTGTATCATTTTCTCAGTACATTGGATCATACTTCTTCATTTTGTTGTGTATTATTTCGTATCATTTTGTCGGTTGATCTAATGATATTTCTTGCTTCTTTATTTTTTTCTATTATTCTGTCAGTATATCTTATGATAATATTTCCTTATACTGTTTATTATTTCGTATCATTTTCTCAGAATATTCGATGATACTTCTTCCTTCTGTTGTTTATTATTTGGTGTCATTTTGTCCGTATATCTGATGATACTACTTCCTTCTGGTGTTTATTATTTCGTATCATTGTGTTCGTATATTCGATGATATTTCTTCTTTCTGTTGTTTATTAATTCGTTTCATTCTGTCAGTAAATCTGATGATACTTCTTTCTTCTGTTGTTTATTATTTCGTATCATTCGGTCAGTATATTTTGTGATATTTCTTCCTTCTGTTGTTTATTATTTCGTATCATTGTGTCAGTATATCTGATGATACTTCTTCCTTCTGTTATATATTATTTCGTATCATTCTGTCAGTATATCTCATGATACTTCTTTCTTTTGTTGTTTATTATTTCGTGTCATTTTGTCGGTGTATCTGATGATACTTCTTCCTTCTGTTGTTTATCATTTCGTATCATTCTGTCAGTATATCTGATGATACTTCTTCCTTCTGTTATTTATTATTTTGTATTATTCTGTATGTATATCTGTTGATAATTCTTCCTTCTGTTGTTTATTATTTCGTATGATGCTGTCAGTATATCTGATGATACTTCTTCTTTCTGTTATTTATTATTTTGTATCATTCTGGTAGTAAATCTGTTGATAATTCTTCCTTCTTTTGTTTATTATTTAGTGTCATATTTTCAGTATATCTGATGATACTTCTTCCTTCTGTTATATATTATTTCGTATCATTCTGTCAGTATATCTGATGATAGTTTTTTCTTCTGTTGTTTATAATTTCGTGTCATTTTGTGAGTATATCTCATGTTACTTCTTCCTTCTGTTATTTTTTGTTTCGTATCATTCTGTCAGTATACCAGATGTTACTTATTTTTTCTGTTGTTTATTGTTTCGTATCATTTTCTCAGAACATTCGATGATACTTCTTCCTTCTGTTGTTTATTATTTGGTGTCATTTTGTCGGTATATCTGATGATACTACTTCCTTCTGGTGTTTATTGTTTCGTATCATTGTGTTCGTATATTCGATGATATTTCTTCCTTCTGTTGTTTATTATTTCGTATCATTCTGTTAGTAAATCTGATGATACTTCTTGCTTCTGTTGTTTATTATTTCGTATCATTTTGTAGGTATATTTGGTGATACTTGTTCCTTTTGTTGTTTATTGTTTTGTATCATTGTGTCAGTATATCTGATGATACTTCTTTCTTCTGTTGTATATTATTTCGTATCATTCTGTGATAATATCTGATGATACTTTTTCTTCTGTTGTGTATTATTTTGTATCATTCTGTCAGTGTATCTGATGATACTTCTTAATTCTGTTGTTTAATATTTTGTATGATTCTGTGAGTATATCTGATGATACTTCTTTCTTTTGTTGTTTATTATTTCGTATCATTCTGTCAGTATATCTGATGATACTTCTTTCTTCTGTTGTTTATTATTTAGTATCATTCTGTCAGTATATCTGATGATATTTCTTTTTTCTGTTTTTTATTATTTCGTGTTATTTTGTCGGTATATCTGATGATACTTATTTCTTCTGTTGTTTATTATTTCGTATCATTCTGTTAGTATATTAGTTTATATTTTCTCCTTTTGTTGTTTATTATTTCATATCATTCTCTCATTATATTTGATGATACTTTTTCCTTCTGTTATTTTTTATTTCGTATCATTCTATGAGTATGTCTGACGATACTTCTTCCTTCTGTTGTTTATTATTTCGTATCATTCTGTTAGTATATCTGATCATACTTCTTCTTTTTCTTGTCCACCATGTTTTATCAAATTATTATGTCTTACTTGGTGACAGATATTTCGATACAGTTAATCATCATATTCTGTAGAGAGTTATTTTAAACATTAATATAATTTTTTTTTGTGTTAGGTTAGATAGTGTAGAAAGCCTTGCATGGCCAGATGGTTAAGGCGTTAGACTCGTATTTTGAGGGTCGTAGGTTCGAATCCCCGTAACAACAAATATGCTCGCTCTTTCCGCAGTGGGGACATTATAAGATTACGATCAATCTTTTTATTCTTTGATAAAAGGGATGCCCAAGGGTTGGCTGTAGATGGTGATGACTAGCTGCCTTCCCTTTTGTGTTACACTTCTAAATTAGGGATGGCTAGCGCAGATAACGCTCGTGTAGCTTTGCGCGATATTAAAAAAAACAATACATAGCTTAGAAAGTGACATCAGGTGTTAAAATCTAATATTTTGGGAATGTATTTCTTATGACACCATGCATATACATATGCAAACTTTCAATGAAGATAGCATCTAAAAATGTATTATGACAATTAATACTAATTAATTTTAATTACCAGTAAAACAAACTACGAAAGCCTTTCTGATTACGTATGGTAATTATTGAGCTGATTATCTGGGCTTTGAGTGATGTTTTCGGCCTTTAACCCGAGAACATTTTACGACGTCTGACGTGCTCACTGAATTATTAAACATCGAAAGAAAACCTCACAAATAGAGCTTAATGTGATCACTTTTTGTGATTAGGATAAGACTAAACAGTGGGATTTCTGTGCTGTGTCCACCATGAATATCAAAACCCGGTTTTTAGCATTGTGATTCCCCTGTCTTATCACTGAAGGGGGAGAGAACACATTTGATTAATGTAGTTATTATTATTTAAAAATACAATATAATATATACTAAATGTAACTAATACAACTAAATATAAATTGAAACAAATAGATATAATTGTGTAAAATAGCTTCAATTATACAAAACATAGAAACTTATACTTTGTTTAGACGAAATGTTCACAGCCTTCGTGTGTGTGACATTTCGTCAGGCGGTCAACTTTTAAGTGTTTTAATTCACTAGCGTGTTGAGTTTGCATTGTTAAAGAGAATATGCTGAACGACTACAGTTTGAAGAAACAATGCAACAAATCAAAAATGATCACTTCTAAACAGAATTAAAATAACTTAGAAAAGTTAGCATAGTATTCGAGGAAATTCTGAAATAATAGTTTGCTTGGTGTGAATTTCGTGCAAAACTATTCTGAATTTTGTTGTGATGGAATCGAGTAAAGAAAGATAGTCAATATAACCCACCGCCAACTTTTGAGCTACTTATTTACCGACGAATGGTGGAATTTTTCGTAACACCACCGTAGCCGAAAGAGCAAGCATGTTTTGTAATGAGGATTCGAATCAGCGTCTCACAAAGTGCACGTGAAGCGCCGTAACCACGAGATTATGCCAGGCCTACAGATAAAACAAACTATTAAATCTCCATGGTGTTATGAATGTTTGACTTGTGTCGGAGTATACAAGGTTAAGGCAAAACTGTTTCTATCTTATAGTGTCAATGTTAACTATGCCATACATAGAGGGTCAACAATCATACTGTAGTAATCGATTGACCCAGCGTAACGTTTGGTGATTTTAAATAAAATGACGAGAGTCAAAGGTATAACATTTAAACTTCTGTTGACATAAATAGATATATAATATATATAGCTTACAAACATAGCTGTTTATGTTCAGTATTTATTATACAAATTAAATGATTTGTACTGAGTGAACGACCACTCTGCGTAGAACAACTGACGGAGTACAAGCTACGTTAAAACTAAATAACTTGATAACCCTAAAGGTGGAATGTTTAAGGCAAGAATAGACGAAATTATGTGTAACCTGTTACTAGTATCTTAATTTATAAAATAATTCTTCTGAACATCCTTATCGAAAATTGTGTGAAAAACTGGTAAATTTGTCGATGCTTTAAAGTTTCTTTAAAAAAGAAATTTTGGTTATCAGAGAATTACAAAAGTGCTGTATGTATTTATTGAAAGAAAAAACCCCTACTGAAAAGTTTCACTCAGCGCTAGAGCTGTTTCTAAGCTCCTACAAGTCCGAATAACACTAATGAGATGCGATAAGTTAAATGTTATAACGTGTTTTCTATGGAATTTTTGAGTCTGAAATAGGAATATATAGCTTTAAAAGTAAAACTTTCTGTTGTGTTATAATTCTTGAAGAGACGTGTGTGATGATAAATAATTAATTTTTAAATCAATGTAATGTGCTTCGTTTATATTTATTGAATTTGCTTTTCAGAAACTAGTTCTAAGCTTGTAGGATTTTAGGTTCGTTATGAGTATTAGGTACGTCTGTTATATGGTGTGAGGTTTAATAACGGAAAATATAAAGTACATTTGAATTTAGTTAAATGACTGAGTTCTTAGCTAAGAAAGTAAACAGACTGATGCGAAATGTAAGCCGATCCTATTATTAAAGCAAAACACAAACCACAGATTATATACAAATTAGACTATCGTTTATTACCAGATCTATAAAACAATACATACTTATTGTCACTAAGTACGTTTCTCTGATTCACAAAGAAAACCAATTGGAGTAACATCAGTATAAATCTTCTTACATAACAGAAAATGCTGAACCTAACCAAAATGACTAGCACCTTCTGGTATCTTACACAAAACAGTTAGGATTATAACCTCCAGATACCATGAAGGGTATTGATATCGTTGATATGATTTGCAAGGGTATAGCAATATCTCTGCCGGTATTATCTGTCTGAAAACAAAAACAAACAAAAAGGAACAAAGATAAATAGAACGAAAATAACATAATATTTTTTTCTATTTATACAAAAACTGCATAGAAGAAGATTCAATAATAAATATTGGAAATTTCAACACTAAAATCAGAAGGTAAAGATATGGTATGCGTACATTACCAATGGTTATCTGAGTAAAGATCAACCGATCGGTTTGGTGCTACTAAGCTCGGCATGGCCAAGTGAGTTAAGGCGTTCGAGTCGTAATCCGAGGGTCGTGGGTTCGATTTCTGGTCGTACCAAACATGCTCGCACTTTTAACCGTGAGGTCGTTATAATGTGACGATCAATCTCACTATTCGTTGGTAAAGAGTAGCCCAAGAGTTGGCGGGTGGTGGTGAAGACTAGTAGCTTTCCCAGAAATCTTACACTGCTAAATTAGGGACGGCTAGTGCAGATAGTCCTCGCGTAGCTTTGCGCGAAATTCAAAAACAATTGGTGTAACTAAGTGACCGATGTATCTGTTTGTCCAGATAGTTTGTAAATATTTATGGTAGGATATCTTGAGATATCCAGGTTTAGGAAAGTCTGGTACGTATTCACTGAATTTATCATCTGCATCAATAGAACCACTACTGTTACACACTGTATCAACAGAATCACTACTGTTACACACTGTATCAATAGAGCCACTACTGTTACACACTGTATCAATAGAACCACTACTGTTACACACTGTATCAATAGAACCACTACTGTTACACACTGTATCAATAGAACCACTACTGTTACACACTTTATCAACAGAACCACTACTGTTACACACTTTATCAACAGAACCTCTACTGTTACACACTGTATCAATAGAACCACTACTGTTACACACTGTATCAACAGAACCACTACTGTTACACACTGTATCAATAAAATCACTACAGTTACACACTGTATCAATAAAATCACTACTGTTACACACTGTATCAAAAGAACCACTACTGTTACACACTGTATCAATAGAACCACTACTGTTACACACTGTATCAATAGAGCCACTACTGTTACACACTATATCAATAGAACCACTACTGTTACACACTGTATCAATAGAACCACTACTGTTACACACTTTATCAACAGAACCACTACTGTTACACACTTTATCAACAGAACCACTACTGTTACACACTTTATCAACAGAACCACTACTGTTACACACTGTATCAATAGAACCACTACTGTTACACACTGTATCAACAGAACCACTACTGTTACACACTGTATCAATAGAACCACTACTGTTACACACTGTAGTAACAGAACCAGCTACTGTTATCCACTGTACAACATAACTAACTATCGTTATCCACTGTAGTAACAGAACCAGCTACTGTTACCCACTGTAACAACAGAACTAACTATCGTTATCCACTGTAGTAACAGAACCAGCTACTGTTATCCACTGTAACAACGGAACTAACTATCGTTATCCACTGTAGTAACAGAACCAGCTACTGTTATCCACTGTAGCAACAGAACTAACTATCGTTATCCACTGTAGTAACAGAACCAGCTACTGTTATCCACTGTAACAACAGAACTAACTATCGTTACACACTGTAGTAACAGAACCAGCTACTGTTACCCACTGTAACAACAGAACTAACTATCGTTATCCACTGTAGTAACAGAACCAGCTACTGTTATCCACTGTAACAACGGAACTAACTATCGTTATCCACTGTAGTAACAGAACCAGCTACTGTTATCCACTGTAACAACAGAACTAACTATCGTTATCCACTGTAGTAACAGAACCAGCTACTGTTATCCACTGTAACAACAGAACTAACTATCGTTACACACTGTAGTAACAGAACCAGCTACTGTTATCCACTGTAACAACAGAACTAACTATCGTTATCCACTGTAGTAACAGAACCAGCTACTGTTATCCACTGTAACAATATAACTAACTATCGTCATCCACTGTAGTAACAGAACCCCTAACGTTACACAGTGTAACAACAAAACTAACTATCGTTATCCACTGTAGTAACAGAACCAGCTACTGTTACACCCTGTAATTCCAACGTAGTAATATTACACACTATAACATCTAATGTTGTAAAGGATATTATTTTATTAAATAAACTGGCCTCCTGGTTAGGTATCCTTCAACCAGTGTTGTATCAGGAGTCTACTAATTAATATACTCTTCAATAAAAGAAACGCAAAAGGCAAAATATGAGACACATTGTTAACAAGTTTATTCTGGGTAGTTCTGTATGACATGTGTGAAACTTAGCACATTCACTGCTGAACATCCAAAGTCTGCAAAGGCGAAGTCCACGCTCACTAGTTGAAGTTTAACGTCTCTCAACGTCAATAACGAGTATGCCACCCGTGATCATCAATAACTGCTGGCATCTCCTGCCCATGGAAGCGATGAGATGACGAATCACATCCTGTGGAATGGCTGTCCACTCAGCCTACAAAGCTGCTGCAAGCTGAGGTAGAGTCTGCGGTTTCGGTCCAACTCGTCCCAAAAATGTTTGATGGGGTTTAAATCTGGTGATCTGGAGGGCCAGGAAAGAACGTTGATGTTGTGGTGTCCCAAAAGACAGTGGTGAGTCGGGTTGTATTAGAATGGGCGTTGTCATGTTGAAAAACGTCGTTGACGTTCACCATGATGGGTTGCACATGGGGCCTAAGAATCTCATAGACGGTTGCGTACGGTCTGATCGGAAATACTACGCACCCCTGGTATGGTTGAGGCAGTAAACGTCGCAGTGGTGGTCCTATCCCGAAGGTGACGTACCGGATGTAGCGATCTTGTGCGGGCGTGGTCACACAAGTTCTGCCAGATCGTGGACGGTCACGAGTTGATCCATGTTGTTGGTGACGATTCCTTAGCCTTGTGATGGTGCTTGGGTGGACATTCACAGCTCTGGCAACATCTGATCGAGATTCGCCTGCTTCCAAGCCACCAATGGCGTTGTTGCGTTGTGCTTCAGTCAGTCTTGGCGTAACTGTATTGCGTATCGGTGGCTTAACACTGAGCTATGGAAACCGAGAATCCGTCACTTTTATAGGGATTTTGCACATGTTGCACTTGCAGAACATGCAGATCTCTCAAACAAATTTATTGGACACGCATGCGTTTTGGCGAAAAATCAGATGTTTTCCTCCGTTTTCAAAGTGCATAACTTTTATTGTCATTTTGGTCTGACAATCAGTGCCTTAACACGTGTAACATCACATACTCTGAGCTTGTAACGTTATTACTTATATTTCTCTTTAAAATAACAAAAATATCCCTTTTGCGTTTCTTGTTTTGAAGAGTATATATTACTAATTATAAACTATAATTGTCTACTAGTTTTGTCTACCATGTCACGAGTGTACTAATATCTTATAAACTATAATTGTCTACTAGTGTTGTCTACCATGTCACGAATGTACTAATATCTTATAAACTATAATTGTCTACTAGTGTTGTCTACCATGTCACGAATGTACTAATATCTTATAAACTATAATTGTCTACTAGTGTTGTCTACCATGTCACGAATGTACTAATATCTTATAAACTATAATTGTCTACTAGTGTTGTCTACCATGTCACGAATGTACTAATATCTTATAAACTATAATTGTCTACTAGTGTTGTATACCATGTCACGAATGTACTAATATCTTATAAACTATAATTGTCTACTAGTGTTGTCTACCATATCACGAGTGTACTAATATCTTATAAACTATAACCGTCTACTAGTGTTGTATACCATATCACGAATGTACTAATATCTTATAAACTATAATTGTCTACTAGTGTTGTCTGCCATGTCACGAATGTACTAATATCTTATAAACTATAATTGTCTACTAGTGTTGTCTACCATGTCACGAATGTACTAATATCTTATAAACTATAATTTTCTACTAGTGTTGTATACCATATCACGAATGTACTAATATCTTATAAAATATAATTGTCTACTAGTGTTGTCTAGCATGTCACGAATGTACTAATATCTTATAAACTATAATTGTCTACTAGTGTTGTCTACCATGTCACGAATGTACTAATATCTTATAAACTATAATTGTCTACTAGTGTTGTCTACCATGTCACGAATGTACTAATATCTTATAAACTATAATTGTCTACTAGTGTTGTATACCATGTCACGAATGTACTAATATCTTATAAACTATAATTGTCTACTAGTGTTGTCTACCATATCACGAGTGTACTAATATCTTATAAACTATAACCGTCTACTAGTGTTGTATACCGTATCACGAATGTACTAATATCTTATAAACTATAATTGTCTACTAGTGTTGTCTACCATGTCACGAATATACTAATATCTTATAAACTATAATTGTCTACTGGTGTTGTATACCATATCACGAGTCTACTAATATCTTATAAACTATAACCGTCTACTAGTGTTGTATACCATATCACGAATGTACTAATATTTTATAAACTATAATTGTCTACTAGTGTTGTATACCGTGTCACGAGCCTACTAATATCTTATGAACTGTATTACATTGTCTACCATCATTGTTTTACCGATTTACTATTAATGTAAACTTTGGTAACCATCTAGTATTAGTGCACACTATTCTACTAGGCTAGTATTATTACACATTGTTTTAACAGTGTAACAATAATGACAATATAGTCCCAGTCCAATGTTAATATACAATGTAGTACCATTGTACTTGTTTAACGCTTGGTCTATTATCATACACTGAAATACGTGTCTGTTTAGGTTATGTACTGAACTACAGTTCTATCTTTAAATTATATTGTAGACCAAAGTACTTACTGGTTAAATATTATCGTTTTAGCACAGCCAATCAAAACTTGATTTACTAGTCTATTTCTTGGTGATACAGTTTGTGTTGAGAAAGTGTTTCTATTGACGCAACGTGAAATAAGCGGAATATTCATTTTGTAAGCCATAGTTTTATCCTTCATATTTGTATATGTCAAATACTCATATGTTGTTTTATTGATTTATCAAAATGATAATTAACATTTAAATAGAAATATATTAATGTTATCAGGTCTAAGTAACTATAACTAAGTATATTTCACACAAGCCTTTTTTCCAAATAATTTAAAATTAGTTTGATGACATCTTCATGACAAAGGAAACATTAATTAATTATTGTATGCTTTCAAAGATACGGAAAGGAAACATTAATTAATTATTGTATATTTTCAAAGATACGGAAAGGAAACATTAAGGTTTATTACTGTTCGAAATAACTGACCTGTACAACTGTTCTTTTAAAACACTAAACAAAAAACTCTAACACACGTATTTAGTGAACAGACTGTGGTAGAAGCACAGACCGACTTCACGAGTTTATTTGGAAAATGTGATTCTTTTGTATTTACCTTCTTTCCTTCTTCTTTAAGTAAGTTGAACTTTGTGAGAGTGAGGCAGTCAATGTTGGGAGACAAAATATGTCCAACGTTTCATCTATTGGAACACTGAATAACACACGTAGTTCTTTGGTAGAAACCGTCTTTCCAGGTGAACTACGTTTAATCACACGAACTAACTTGAAGACTATCAGACTCTAAGTTAAGCTCTATTGAAATGTATTTACTTTGCTAATTTTGGCTTTTTTATATGTGTGTAACTTCTGTTTCTATTTGCAAATCGAGTTACATGGCCAGACCTGGGAATAAAAAAATACTTTTTATGATAACGTTTATATTTAATTTGTGTTAGCTTTATAGAACTTCAGGAAAAGGTTTTAAAGAACTTTCCAGAAACTTGCAAGCGCTGAAACAAGATAGCCTTGGAAGTTTTAGAAAGTTCACCATCTTACAATTACCACTTACGGTTATTTCATGTTGTTATACTTAAGTTAAATTAGGTGATGGAAAAAAAAACACTTTAAAGAATTTTGAAATAAAAAAAACGAACTTTTCTGCAGTATTTTATTTACAGATTTGTAATTTAAAGATAGACATATTGTATAAACAAGTAAGGAAAGTTAATAGTTCAACTCAATTTTTCCGTGAATTATTGAAAGGAAATGAAGATTTTTTTTCCTGTTTTTCATTTTTCTCTCGATGTGAAAAAGTTTCTAAATACTCGTGACGATTCCAATCAAAAAATCCATTATAAGCGCACTGGTTTCAAAGTGTTCTTGTAAAAAGTATATTATGTAAGTTTTATTGATTGTTCCGAAATTCTTTTCTTTGACATCGATGTTTTTAATAAAGCAGGCGCTTCTTTTAGTAGAACGTTTCTATGGTAACGCTTTAGCATCCCTCAGTGAAGGTGACTTGGGATAAACCAGTAAAGAAAAAATAACCTATTGAACTTTTAGTAACCATGTGGGAAGCACCGCAATGACCAGTGAAACCGTTGTTAAAGAAACCGTGTTTTCCTCTTTATTCCGGTCGAGAAATTATTTCAAAATTTTGCCACATCATTCGTGAATAGGGAGAACCAAAAATATTATTAGTAAATGTTGATTATTGTGACAAATTATACGATCTCGCATACGAACCTCTACGAATACGGTAGAGACTGAGACCTTGTCTGTTGCGTGCCCAGCCAACTTGATGAGTTCTGGTATTAAGCGAAAGCGACGTCTATCACGCAAAGTGAGCCGTTAAAAAGCTGTTCTATTATTTATATTGGTAAATAAACGATTTAGGGTTGACGAAGGTAGAACGTTTTCAGTCTTATTTTGGTGTTACAATCTCATAAATATACGATCTATATCACACACTTCGTTAGCCGTCTCTAAATTGGCTGTTGGAAGACAACTAGTGATCAACACTGGCCGTCAATTCTTGGGCTACTCTTTTATCAACGAATAGGGTATTGACCGTCAAAATATAACACCACTACAGCTGAAAGGACAAGCATATTTGGTGCGAAGGTAAACAAACAAATAAACACTCGAAATATACTAATAACTTGGAATTATTTCAACACAATCTTACTAATAATCATGGACTTTCTAGAGCCCTTGTTTCATGGTGGACTTAACTTTATGAAATCCCACGCTACCATCGTTCTCTTTATACCATTTCCCCACGCTACCATCGTTCTCTTTATACCATTTCCCCTCTTCATACATATATATATATATGCTCCCCGATGACTCAGCGGTAAGTATAAGGGCTTATAAAGCTCTAAGTCGAGTTTCGATACCTGTTATAGATTAAAACATAAATAGCCCTTTGTATAAATTTGCGCTTAACAATAAACAAATCAAACGGTATAAACATGTATGACTAAGATGTGAGCTCTCTGACAGGAAATAAAAAAATGACTGAAAGTTACTTTATACCTCCCCTAGTGGTAAAACTAAGAACTTATAACACAAAAACCAGGTTTTGATTCTAGGTGAGCACAACACAGATAATCCACTGTATAAATTTGTGCTTAATATGAATCAAATCAAACTGTGTGTGCAAATATATATATATCTGTATATACGAATATGAAGCAGAGCCCTCTGGCGAAAAGCGCTAGATATTTGTAACATAATCTGTATTAACAACAAACTTTAATAACAATTAGAATTGAGATATCTAATAAAGTAAGTGTAGCTAGCTTGAGAAGCTAGAATGTTTGTTTTAATTATATATCTCTCTTTACTACCGGAAATAAAGTAACTTTTCAAAATACGGTTAGTGCTCTTGAAATGATTTAATAGATCAATAATATCATAATTTGAGTTATCCACGTCTGCAGAGGTAGCATCACATACACATATAAAGTAATTAATTTCATGTTTTTTTTTTTTTATTTTATTACGTTTCACAAAGTGGCAAACCGAGTTGTTCTTGGTGTCTCCACTGCAGTTCTAGAAACCCGATGATTTTAGAGTTAAAAGGTTTCAGAGGCTAAACTAGTTGGGGCGGGTCAGTTGTCTTTGGAATTACAAAACTGCGAAGTTTACTTTTATAAACAGAGCTCTCAAGATATAAATAGTTTTAACTTAAAGACAAATGTTATGCTATCTAATTAAACACGAATTAAGATAGTTATGCATTCTGATTAAACACAAGATAATGTTTTGCTATCTGATTTAAAACTAGGTAACATTGTTATGTTATCTAATTAAGAACGAAATAACAATGCTATATTATTTTATTAAACACGAAATAACATTGTTATATTATCTAATTAAACACAATATAACAACGTTAAGTTATTTAAATAACAACAACATAACAATGTTTTGCTATTCAAGCAGTCGTAAGGTAAGCGAACACGTCTCACTAAAAGGTTAACATAATTACATACAAAATCACTAGACCGAGTTTGGAATTGTGAATCATTAAATCAATTATTACACAAGTACTATTGTTCAAGAGCTAACGAAGAAACAAACAAAAAATTCTAACTTTATACGTCATATACTTTTCACATTTCAAAATATTTTTCTAATTGGTTTTCTCATTTCTTCCACCAACTAACTCATGACTTCACTATGGAAGACATTTCAATTAAAATTACTCATCTTTCCAAATATTACATCTTGGTTGCTAAGAGAATGATCAAGTTTTCAAAGTTTGTGTTGCTTCATTTAATGTTTATAAGGACTGTAAGCAGTAAGCGAACACCAACATCTAACATCTGTTTCATATTCCTCACGAAAACAGACAACGGAAAATTAACATACTTCAGTTCCATCTCGGGAAATTGCTGCCTGGAATTTTCCGGAAACGATGTGTTGGTTATTAAGAGCAAAAGCATTTTGGGTGGACGTTTCGTGTTTAATGTCATGTAAAAAACGAATTTATTTCACTAGAAATGACGTTTACACACCTAAGGACGAATGAATTACGACGTACCGACGAGGACGACTTCTAGCTGGAAGCATAATAAACGTGAAATTACAAACTTTCCAAAATAATTTCAGTTATTCAAATGGCAATATAACCGAAATAATTTTAAGTCATAAACGTTGCGAAATTAAAGGCGGGAATAGTTTTGCTATTAGCTACGGCACAGTGACTAATAGAATGACTCTCCGTTTTTCAAGTAAAAACTTTGAGCTCGTAGTTCTGTCGTTTATTGACCGATTTGAGATCAAATGAGAGTTTAGGACTTAGGAGGTCAAAGCTTTTTGACGGATGTATTTCACTAGACCCAAGGCTTCAGAGATAAATCTATACTAATCCTGCTTTAAATAATTTCAATTTGTGGGTAAACTAAAACACCTGATGGGTAAAAAAGTTAAATAGAATATATGCTTATCCAAGGCTTGGTACTGCTGGATCACAAAAATATACATAATAAAAAGGGGGAAAAAAGGTTTCCTTGATTACTTTACTATAGGCAAATATAAAACCAATCCAAGTGCCGTGGCTATTGAAGATTCCCTCGTGTTTTTCTATGAGCGTAAACATGTGACAGAGGTAAACTTACCATTGAGGGTGTTTTCTACTGCACTGTACAAGAATGACTTTGTATAAAATAGATACTGTAATATATGTCTCTTTTGGTAAAGCTACTGTAACTTCTACTATATTGTACAACTATTAATTTGATAAAATAGTTTCTGAAACAACTACTACAACGTACGACTATAATTCCGTATAAAATAGTTACTGTAATTCCTAGTGTAATGTACGACTATCACTTTGTATAAAATAGTTTATATATTTTTAACTGTTCCGTACATATGTCATTGGACAAAATAGTCACTGTAACTTTTAATGTAATGTACGACTATCACTTTGCATAAAATATTTACTCTAACTACTACACTAATGTACGATTATCACTTTGCATAAAATATTTACTCTAACTACTACACTAATGTACGAATATCACTTTGTATAAAATATTTACTCTAACTACTACACTCATGTACGACTATCACTTTGTATAAAATATTTACTCTAACTACTACACTAATGTACGACTATCACTTTGTATAAAATATTTACTCTAACTACTACACTAATGTACGACTATCACTTTGCATAAAATATTTACTCTAACTACTACACTAATGTACGAATATCACTTTGTATAAAATATTTACTCTAACTACTACACTCATGTACGACTATCACTTTGTATAAAATATTTACTCTAACTCATGTACTACACTACACTACTACACTAATGTACGACTATCACTTTGTATAAAATATTTACTCTAACTACTACACTAATGTACGCGGATATGTAAAATATTACTCTAACTTACACTATAAAATAAAATATTTACTCTAACTACTACACTAATGTACGACTATCACTTTGTATAAAATATTTACTCTAACTAAAATAAAATATTTACTCTAACTACTACACTAATGTACGAATATCACTTTGTATAAAATATTTACTCTAACTACTACACTCATGTACGACTATCACTTTGTATAAAATATTTACTCTAACTACTACATTAATGTACGACTATCACTTTGTATAAAATATTTACTCTAACTACTACACTAATGTACGACTATCACTTTGTATAAAATAGTTACTGTATCAACCACTTGTAAAGTGTACGACTATCACTTTGTATAAAATAGATACTGTATCAACCAATGTAATGTACGACTATAATTCTGTATAAAATAGTTACTGTAATTCCTACTGTAATGTACGACAATCACTTTGTATAAACGTTACCATAACTCCCACTGCAATTTACTCTTTGTGCCACTTTGTGTAAAATAGTTACTGTAACTCCTCCTGCATTGTACGACTGTCACATTGTATAAAATATTCACTGTAATTCCTGTTATTATGTAGAATTACCACTTTGAATGAAATAGTTTCTGTAACTCTTACTGTATGTACGACTATCACTATGCATAAAATAGTTACTGTAACTCCTACTGTAATGTACGACTACCACATTGTACAAAATACTGTAAATTCGAATGTAATGTACGACTATGACTTTGTATAAAATAGTTACTGTAGCTCTTCCTATAATATAGAACTTTCGCTTTGTATAAAATAGTTACTGTAGCTCTTTCTGTAATGTAGAACTTTCATTTTGTATAAAATAGTTACTGTAGCTCTTTCTGTAATGTAGAACTTTCACTTTGTATAAAATAGTTACTGTAGCTCCTTCTGTAATGTAGAACTTTCACTTTGTATAAAATAGTTACTGTAGAGCCTTTTGTAATGTAGAACTTTCACTTGGTATCAAATAGTTACTGTAGCTCCTTCTGTAATGTAGAACTTTCATTTTGTATAAAATAGTTACTGTAGCTCTTTCTGTAATGTAGAACTTTCACTTTGTATAAAATAGTTACTGTAGCTCTTTCTGTAATGTAGAACTTTCACTTTGTATAAAATAGTTACTGTAGCTCCTTCTGTAATGTAGAACTTTCACTTTGTATAAAATAGTTACTGTAGAGCCTTTTGTAATGTAGAACTTTCACTTGGTATCAAATAGTTACTGTAGCTCCTTCTGTAATGTAGAACTTTCACTTTGTATAAAATAGTTGCTGTAGATCCTTCTGTAATGTAGAACTTTCACTTGGTATAAAATAGTTACTGTAGCTTCTTCTGTAATGTAGAACTTTTACTTTGTATAAAATAGTTACTGTAGCTCTTTCTGTAAAGTAGAACTTTCACTTTGTATAAAATAGTTACTGTAGCTCTTTCTGTAATGTAGAACTTTCACTTTGTATAAAATAGTTACTGTAGCTCCTTCTGTAATGTAGAACTTTCACTTTGTATAAAATAGTTACTGTAGCTCTTTCTGTAATTTGGAAATTTCACTTTGTATAAAATAGTTACTGTAGCTCTTTCTGTAATGTAGAACTTTCACTTTGTATAAAATAGTTACTGTAGCTCCTTCTGTAATGTAGAACTTTCACTTTGTATAAAATAGTTACTGTAGCTCCTTCTGTAATGTAGAACTTTCACTTTGTATAAAATAGTTACTGTAGCTCCTTCTGTAATGTAGAACTTTCACTTTGTATAAAATAGTTACTGTAGCTCTTTCTGTAATGTAGAACTTTCACTTTGTATAAAATAGTTACTGTAGCTCCTTCTGTAATGTAGAACTTTCACTTTGTATAAAATAGTTACTGTAGCTCCTTCTGTAATGTAGAAATTTCACTTTGTATAAAATAGTTACTGTAGCTCCTTCTGTAATGAATAACTTTCACTTTGTATAAAATAGTTACTGTAGCTCCTTCTGTAATGTAGAACTTTCACTTTGTATAAAATAGTTACTGTAGCTCCTTCTGTAATGTAGAAATTTCACTTTGTATAAAATAGTTACTGTAGCTCCTTCTGTAATGAAGAACTTTCACTTTGTATAAAATAGTTACTGTAGCTCCTTCTGTAATGTAGAACTTTCACTTTGTATAAAATAGTTACTGTAGTGTAGAACTTTCACTTTATATAAAATAGTTACTGTAGCTCTTTCTGTAATGTAGAACTTTCACTTTGTATAAAATAGTTACTGTAGCTCCTTCTGTAATGTAGAACTTTCACTTTGTATAAAATAGTTACTGTAGCTCCTTCTGTAATGTAGAACTTTCACTTTGTATAAAATAGTTACTGTAGCTCCTTCTGTAATGAAGAACTTTCACTTTGTATAAAATAGTTACTGTAGCTCCTTCTGTAATGTAGAACTTTCACTTTGTATAAAATAGTTACTGTAGCTCCTTCTGTAATGTAGAACTTTCACTTTGTATAAAATAGTTACTGTAGCTCTTTCTGTAATGTAGAACTTTCACTTTGTATAAAATAGTTACTGTAGATCCTTCTGTAATGTAGAACTTTCACTTTGTATAAAATAGTTACTGTAGCTTTTTCTGTAATGTAGAACTTTCACTTTGTATAAAATAGTTACTGCAGAGTAGAAACTTTCACTTTGTATAAAATAGTTACTGTAGCTCTTTCTGTAATGTAGAACTTTCACTTTGTATAAAATATTTACTGTAGTGTAAAACTTAAACTTTGTATAAAATAGTTACTGTAGCTCTTTCTGTAATGTAGAACTTTCACTTTGTATAAAATAGTTATTGTAGCTCCTTCTGTAATGTAGAACTTTCACTTTGTATAAAATAGTTACTGTAGCTCCTTCTGTAATGTAGAACTTTCACTTTGTATAAAATAGTTACTGTAGCTCCTTCTGTAATGTAGAACTTTCACTTTGTATAAAATAGTTACTGTAGCTCTTTCTGTAATGTAGAACTTTCACTTTGTATAAAATAGTTACTGTAGCTCCTTCTGTAATGAATAACTTTCACTTTGTATAAAATAGTTACTGTAGCTCCTTCTGTAATGTAGAACTTTCACTTTGTATAAAATAGTTACTGTAGCTCCTTCTGTAATGTAGAACTTTCACTTTGTATAAAATAGTTACTGTAGCTCCTTCTGTAATGTAGAACTTTCACTTTGTATAAAATAGTTACTGTAGCTCTTTCTGTAATGTAGAACTTTCACTTTGTATAAAATAGTTACTGTAGCTCTTTCTGTAATGTAGAACTTTCACTTTGTATAAAATAGTTACTGTAGATCCTTCTGTAATGTAGAACTTTCACTTTGTATAAAATAGTTACTGTAGCTTCTTCTGTAATGTAGAACTTTCACTTTGTATAAAATAGTTACTGTAGTGTAGAACTTTCACTTTATATAAAATATTTACTGTAGCTCTTTCTGTAATGTAGAACTTTCACTTTGTATAAAATAGTTATTGTAGCTCCTTCTGTAATGTAGAACTTTTACTTTGTATAAAATAGTTACTGTAGCTCCTTCTGTAATGTAGAAATTTCACTTTGTATAAAATAGTTACTGTAGCTCCTTCTGTAATGAATAAATTTCACTTTGTATAAAATAGTTACTGTAGCTCCTTCTGTAATGTAGAACTTTCACTTTGTATAAAATAGTTACTGTAGCTCCTTCTGTAATGTAGAACTTTCACTTTGTATAAAATAGTTACTGTAGCTCCTTCTGTAATGTAGAACTTTCACTTTGTATAAAATAGTTACTGTAGCTCTTTCTGTAATGTAGAACTTTCACTTTGTATAAAATAGTTACTGTAGCTCCTTCTGTAATGTAGAACTTTCACTTTGTATAAAATAGTTACTGTAGCTCTTTCTGTAATGTAGAACTTTCACTTTGTATAAAATAGTTACTGTAGTGTAAAACTTTCACTTTGTATAAAATAGTTACTGTAGTGTAGAACTTTCACTTTATATAAAATATTTACTGTAGCTCTTTCTGTAATGAATAACTTTCACTTTGTATAAAATAGTTACTGTAGCTCTTTCTGTAATGTAGAACTTTCACTTTGTATAAAATAGTTACTGTAGCTCCTTCTGTAATGTAGAACTTTCACTTTGTATAAAATAGTTACTGTAGCTCCTTCTGTAATGTAGAACTTTCACTTTGTATAAAATAGTTACTGTAGCTCCTTCTGTAATGTAGAACTTTCACTTTGTATAAAATAGTTACTGTAGCTCTTTCTGTAATGTAGAACTTTCACTTTGTATAAAATAGTTACTGTAGCTCCTTCTGTAATGTAGAACTTTCACTTTGTATAAAATAGTTACTGTAGAGCCTTTTGTAATGTAGAACTTTCACTTGGTATAAAATAGTTACTGTAGCTCCTTCTGTAATGTAGAACTTTCACTTTGTATAAAATAGTTACTGTAGCTCCTTCTGTAATGTAGAACTTTCACTTTGTATAAAATAGTTACTGTAGCTCTTTCTGTAATGTAGAACTTTCACTTTGTATAAAATAGTTACTGTAGCTCTTTCTGTAATGTAGAACTTTCACTTTGTATAAAATAGTTACTGTAGCTCTTTCTGTAATGTAGAACTTTCACTTTGTATAAAATAGTTACTGTAGCTCCTTCTGTAATGTAGAACTTTCACTTTGTATAAAATAGTTACTGTAGCTCTTTCTGTAATGTAGAACTTTCACTTTGTATAAAATAGTTACTGTAGCTCTTTCTGTAATGTAGAACTTTCACTTTGTATAAAATAGTTACTGTAGCTCCTTCTGTAATGTAGAACTTTCACTTTGTATAAAATAGTTACTGTAGCTCTTTCTGTAATGTAGAACTTTCACTTTGTATAAAATAGTTACTGTAGCTCCTTCTGTAATGTAGAACTTTCACTTTGTATAAAATAGTTACTGTAGCTCCTTCTGTAATGTAGAACTTTCACTTTGTATAAAATAGTTACTGTAGCTCCTTCTGTAATGTAGAACTTTCACTTTGTATAAAATAGTTACTGTAGCTCCTTCTGTAATGTAGAACTTTCACTTTGTATAAAATAGTTACTGTAGCTCCTTCTGTAATGTAGAACTTTCACTTTGTATAAAATAGTTACTGTAGCTCTTTCTGTAATGTAGAACTTTCACTTTGTATAAAATAGTTACTGTAGCTCCTTCTGTAATGTAGAACTTTCACTTTGTATAAAATAGTTACTGTAGCTCTTTCTGTAATGTAGAACTTTCACTTTGTATAAAATAGTTACTGTAGCTCTTTCTGTAATGTAGAACTTTCACTTTGTATAAAATAGTTACTGTAGCTCTTTCTGTAATGTAGAACTTTCACTTTGTATAAAATAGTTACTGTAGCTCCTTCTGTAATGTAGAACTTTCACTTTGTATAAAATAGTTACTGTAGCTCTTTCTGTAATGTAGAACTTTCACTTTGTATAAAATAGTTACTGTAGCTCCTTCTGTAATGTAGAACTTTCACTTTGTATAAAATAGTTACTGTAGCTCCTTCTGTAATGTAGAACTTTCACTTTGTATAAAATAGTTACTGTAGCTCCTTCTGTAATGTAGAACTTTCACTTTGTATAAAATAGTTACTGTAGTGTAAAACTTTCACTTTGTATAAAATAGTTACTGTAGTGTAGAACTTTCACTTTGTATAAAATAGTTACTGTAGCTCTTTCTGTAATGTAGAACTTTCACTTTGTATAAAATAGTTACTGTAGCTCTTTCTGTAATGTAGAACTTTCACTTTGTATAAAATAGTTACTGTAGCTCCTTCTGTAATGTAGAACTTTCACTTTGTATAAAATAGTTACTGTAGCTCCTTCTGTAATGTAGAACTTTCACTTTGTATAAAATAGTTACTGTAGCTCCTTCTGTAATGTAGAACTTTCACTTTGTATAAAATAGTTACTGTAGCTCTTTCTGTAATGTAGAACTTTCACTTTGTATAAAATAGTTACTGTAGCTCCTTCTGTAATGTAGAACTTTCACTTTGTATAAAATAGTTACTGTAGCTCCTTTTGTAATGTAGAACTTTCACTTTGTATAAAATAGTTACTGTAGCTCCTTCTGTAATGTAGAACTTTCACTTTGTATAAAATAGTTACTGTAGATCCTTCTGTAATGTAGAACTTTCACTTTGTATAAAATAGTTACTGTAGCTTCTTCTGTAATGTAGAACTTTCACTTTGTATAAAATAGTTACTGTAGCTCTTTCTGTAATGTAGAACTTTCACTTTGTATAAAATAGTTACTGTAGCTCTTTCTGTAATGTAGAACTTTCACTTTGTATAAAATAGTTACTGTAGCTCCTTCTGTAATGTAGAACTTTCACTTTGTATAAAATAGTTACTGTAGCTCTTTCTGTAATGTAGAACTTTCACTTTGTATAAAATAGTTACTGTAGCTCTTTCTGTAATGTAGAACTTTCACTTTGTATAAAATAGTTACTGTAGCTCCTTCTGTAATGTAGAACTTTCACTTTGTATAAAATAGTTACTGTAGCTCTTTCTGTAATGTAGAACTTTCACTTTGTATAAAATAGTTACTGTAGCTCCTTCTGTAATGTAGAACTTTCACTTTGTATAAAATAGTTACTGTAGCTCCTTCTGTAATGTAGAACTTTCACTTTGTATAAAATAGTTACTGTAGCTCCTTCTGTAATGTAGAACTTTCACTTTGTATAAAATAGTTACTGTAGCTCCTTCTGTAATGTAGAACTTTCACTTTGTATAAAATAGTTACTGTAGCTCCTTCTGTAATGTAGAACTTTCACTTTGTATAAAATAGTTACTGTAGCTCTTTCTGTAATGTAGAACTTTCACTTTGTATAAAATAGTTACTGTAGCTCCTTCTGTAATGTAGAACTTTCACTTTGTATAAAATAGTTACTGTAGCTTTTTCTGTAATGTAGAACTTTCACTTTGTATAAAATAGTTACTGCAGAGTAGAAATTTCACTTTGTATAAAATAGTTACTGTAGCTCTTTCTGTAATGTAGAACTTTCACTTTGTATAAAATAGTTACTGTAGTGTAAAACTTTCACTTTGTATAAAATAGTTACTGTAGCTCTTTCTGTAATGTAGAACTTTCACTTTGTATAAAATAGTTACTGTAGCTCCTTCTGTAATGTAGAACTTTCACTTTGTATAAAATAGTTACTGTAGCTCCTTCTGTAATGTAGAACTTTCACTTTGTATAAAATAGTTACTGTAGCTCCTTCTGTAATGTAGAACTTTCACTTTGTATAAAATAGTTACTGTAGCTCTTTCTGTAATGTAGAACTTTCACTTTGTATAAAATAGTTACTGTAGCTCCTTCTGTAATGTAGAACTTTCACTTTGTATAAAATAGTTACTGTAGCTCCTTCTGTAATGTAGAACTTTCACTTTGTATAAAATAGTTACTGTAGCTCCTTCTGTAATGTAGAACTTTCACTTTGTATAAAATAGTTACTGTAGCTCCTTCTGTAATGTAGAACTTTCACTTTGTATAAAATAGTTACTGTAGCTCTTTCTGTAATGTAGAACTTTCACTTTGTATAAAATAGTTACTGTAGCTCTTTCTGTAATGTAGAACTTTCACTTTGTATAAAATAGTTACTGTAGCTCCTTCTGTAATGTAGAACTTTCACTTTGTATAAAATAGTTACTGTAGCTCTTTCTGTAATGTAGAACTTTCACTTTGTATAAAATAGTTACTGTAGTGTAGAACTTTCACTTTGTATAAAATAGTTACTGTAGCTCTTTCTGTAATGTAGAACTTTCACTTTGTATAAAATAGTTACTGTAGCTCCTTCTGTAATGTAGAACTTTCACTTTGTATAAAATAGTTACTGTAGCTCCTTCTGTAATGTAGAACTTTCACTTTGTATAAAATAGTTACTGTAGCTCCTTCTGTAATGAATAAATTTCACTTTGTATAAAATAGTTACTGTAGCTCCTTCTGTAATGTAGAACTTTCACTTTGTATAAAATAGTTACTGTAGCTCCTTCTGTAATGTAGAACTTTCACTTTGTATAAAATAGTTACTGTAGCTCCTTCTGTAATGTAGAACTTTCACTTTGTATAAAATAGTTACTGTAGCTCTTTCTGTAATGTAGAACTTTCACTTTGTATAAAATAGTTACTGTAGCTCCTTCTGTAATGTAGAACTTTCACTTTGTATAAAATAGTTACTGTAGTGTAAAACTTTCACTTTGTATAAAATAGTTACTGTAGTGTAGAACTTTCACTTTGTATAAAATAGTTACTGTAGCTCTTTCTGTAATGTAGAACTTTCACTTTGTATAAAATAGTTACTGTAGCTCCTTCTGTAATGTAGAACTTTCACTTTGTATAAAATAGTTACTGTAGCTCCTTCTGTAATGTAGAACTTTCACTTTGTATAAAATAGTTACTGTAGAGCCTTTTGTAATGTAGAACTTTCACTTTGTATAAAATAGTTACTGTAGCTCCTTCTGTAATGTAGAACTTTCACTTTGTATAAAATAGTTACTGTAGCTCTTTCTGTAATGTAGAACTTTCACTTTGTATAAAATAGTTACTGTAGCTCCTTCTGTAATGTAGAACTTTCACTTTGTATAAAATAGTTACTGTAGCTCCTTCTGTAATGTAGAACTTTCACTTTGTATAAAATAGTTACTGTAGCTCCTTCTGTAATGTAGAACTTTCACTTTGTATAAAATAGTTACTGTAGCTCCTTCTGTAATGTAGAACTTTCACTTTGTATAAAATAGTTACTGTAGCTCCTTCTGTAATGTAGAACTTTCACTTTGTATAAAATAGTTACTGTAGCTCTTTCTGTAATGTAGAACTTTCACTTTGTATAAAATAGTTACTGTAGCTCTTTCTGTAATGTAGAACTTTCACTTTGTATAAAATAGTTACTGTAGCTCCTTCTGTAATGTAGAACTTTCACTTTGTATAAAATAGTTACTGTAGCTCTTTCTGTAATGTAGAACTTTCACTTTGTATAAAATAGTTACTGTAGCTCTTTCTGTAATGTAGAACTTTCACTTTGTATAAAATAGTTACTGTAGCTCCTTCTGTAACGTAGAACTTTCACTTTGAATAAAATAGTTACTGTAGCTCTTTCTGTAATGTAGAACTTTCACTTTGTATAAAATAGTTACTGTAGTGTAAAACTTTCACTTTGTTTAAAATAGTTACTGTAGTGTAAAACTTTCACTTTGTATAAAATAGTTACTGTAGCTCCTTCTGTAATGTAGAACTTTTACTTTGTATAAAATAGTTACTGTAGCTTTTTCTGTAGTGTAGAACTTTCACTTTGTATAAAATAGTTACTGCAGAGTAGAACTTTCACTTTGTATAAAATAGTTACTGTAGCTCTTTCTGTAATGTAGAACTTTCACTTTGTATAAAATAGTTACTGTAGTGTAAAACTTTCACTTTGTATAAAATAGTTACTGTAGCTCTTTCTGTAATGTAGAACTTTCACTTTGTATAAAATAGTTACTGTAGCTCCTTCTGTAATGTAGAACTTTCACTTTGTATAAAATAGTTACTGTAGCTCCTTCTGTAATGTAGAACTTTCACTTTGTATAAAATAGTTACTGTAGCTCCTTCTGTAATGTAGAACTTTCACTTTGTATAAAATAGTTACTGTAGCTCTTTCTGTAATGTAGAACTTTCACTTTGTATAAAATAGTTACTGTAGCTCCTTCTGTAATGTAGAACTTTCACTTTGTATAAAATAGTTACTGTAGCTCCTTCTGTAATGTAGAACTTTCACTTTGTATAAAATAGTTACTGTAGCTCCTTCTGTAATGTAGAACTTTCACTTTGTATAAAATAGTTACTGTAGCTCCTTCTGTAATGTAGAACTTTCACTTTGTATAAAATAGTTACTGTAGCTCTTTCTGTAATGTAGAACTTTCACTTTGTATAAAATAGTTACTGTAGCTCCTTCTGTAATGTAGAACTTTCACTTTGTATAAAATAGTTACTGTAGCTCCTTCTGTAATGTAGAACTTTCACTTTGTATAAAATAGTTACTGTAGCTCCTTCTGTAATGTAGAACTTTCACTTTGTATAAAATAGTTACTGTAGCTCCTTCTGTAATGTAGAACTTTCACTTTGTATAAAATAGTTACTGTAGCTCTTTCTGTAATGTAGAACTTTCACTTTGTATAAAATAGTTACTGTAGCTCTTTCTGTAATGTAGAACTTTCACTTTGTATAAAATAGTTACTGTAGCTCCTTCTGTAATGTAGAACTTTCACTTTGTATAAAATAGTTACTGTAGCTTCTTCTGTAATGTAGAACTTTCACTTTGTATAAAATAGTTACTGTAGCTCTTTCTGTAATGTAGAACTTTCACTTTGTATAAAATAGTTACTGTAGTGTAGAACTTTCACTTTATATAAAATATTTACTGTAGCTCTTTCTGTAATGTAGAACTTTCACTTTGTATAAAATAGTTACTGTAGCTCCTTCTGTAATGTAGAACTTTCACTTTGTATAAAATAGTTACTGTAGCTCCTTCTGTAATGTAGAACTTTCACTTTGTATAAAATAGTTACTGTAGCTCCTTCTGTAATGAATAACTTTCACTTTGTATAAAATAGTTACTGTAGCTCCTTCTGTAATGTAGAACTTTCACTTTGTATAAAATAGTTACTGTAGCTCCTTCTGTAATGTAGAACTTTCACTTTGTATAAAATAGTTACTGTAGCTCCTTCTGTAATGTAGAACTTTCACTTTGTATAAAATAGTTACTGTAGCTCTTTCTGTAATGTAGAACTTTCACTTTGTATAAAATAGTTACTGTAGCTCCTTCTGTAACGTAGAACTTTCACTTTGAATAAAATAGTTACTGTAGCTCTTTCTGTAATGTAGAACTTTCACTTTGTATAAAATAGTTACTGTAGTGTAAAACTTTCACTTTGTATAAAATAGTTACTGTAGTGTAGAACTTTCACTTTATATAAAATAGTTACTGTAGCTCTTTCTGTAATGTAGAACTTTCACTTTGTATAAAATAGTTACTGTAGCTCCTTCTGTAATGTAGAACTTTCACTTTGTATAAAATAGTTACTGTAGCTCCTTCTGTAATGTAGAACTTTCACTTTGTATAAAATAGTTACTGTAGCTCCTTTTGTAATGTAGAACTTTCACTTTGTATAAAATAGTTACTGTAGCTCCTTCTGTAATGTAGAACTTTCACTTTGTATAAAATAGTTACTGTAGCTCCTTCTGTAATGTAGAACTTTCACTTTGTATAAAATAGTTACTGTAGCTCTTTCTGTAATGTAGAACTTTCTGTATATAGTTACTGTAGCTCCTTCTGTAATGTAGAACTTTCACTTTGTATAAAATAGTTACTGTAGCTCCTTCTGTAATGTAGAACTTTCACTTTGTATAAAATAGTTACTGTAGCTCCTTCTGTAATGTAGAACTTTCACTTTGTATAAAATAGTTACTGTAGCTCTTTCTGTAATGTAGAACTTTCACTTTGTATAAAATAGTTACTGTAGTGTAAAACTTTCACTTTGTATAAAATAGTTACTGTAGCTGTTCTGTACTTTCACTTTGTATAAAATAGTTACTGTAGCTTTCACTTTCTGTAATGTAGAACTTTCACTTTGTATAAAATAGTTACTGTAGCTCTTTCTGTAATGTAGAACTTTCACTTTGTAATAAAATACTTTACTGTAGCTCTTTCTGTAATGTAGAACTTTCACTTTGTATAAAATAGTTACTGTAGCTCCTTCTGTAATAACTTTACTTGTATAAAAAATAGTTACTGTAGCTCTTTCTGTAATGTAGAACTTTCACTTTGTATAAAATAGTTACTGTAGCTCTTTCTGTAATGTAGAACTTTCACTTTGTATAAAATAGTTACTGTAGCTCCTTCTGTAATGTAGAACTTTCACTTTGTATAAAATAGTTACTGTAGCTCCTTCTGTAATGTAGAACTTTCACTTTGTATAAAATAGTTACTGTAGCTCCTTCTGTAATGTAGAACTTTCACTTTGTATAAAATAGTTACTGTAGCTCCTTCTGTAATGTAGAACTTTCACTTTGTATAAAATAGTTACTGTAGCTCCTTCTGTAATGTAGAACTTTCACTTTGTATAAAATAGTTACTGTAGCTCCTTCTGTAATGTAGAACTTTCACTTTGTATAAAATAGTTACTGTAGCTCCTTCTGTAATGTAGAACTTTCACTTTGTATAAAATAGTTACTGTAGCTCCTTCTGTAATGTAGAACTTTCACTTTGTATAAAATAGTTACTGTAGCTCTTTCTGTAATGTAGAACTTTCACTTTGTATAAAATAGTTACTGTAGCTCCTTCTGTAATGTAGAACTTTCACTTTGTATAAAATAGTTACTGTAGCTCCTTCTGTAATGTAGAACTTTCACTTTGTATAAAATAGTTACTGTAGCTCCTTCTGTAATGTAGAACTTTCACTTTGTATAAAATAGTTACTGTAGCTCTTTCTGTAATGTAGAACTTTCACTTTGTATAAAATAGTTACTGTAGCTCCTTCTGTAATGTAGAACTTTCACTTTGTATAAAATAGTTACTGTAGCTCTTTCTGTAATGTAGAACTTTCACTTTGTATAAAATAGTTACTGTAGCTCCTTCTGTAATGTAGAACTTTCACTTTGTATAAAATAGTTACTGTAGCTCCTTCTGTAATGTAGAACTTTCACTTTGTATAAAATAGTTACTGTAGCTCCTTCTGTAATGTAGAACTTTCACTTTGTATAAAATAGTTACTGTAGCTCCTTCTGTAATGTAGAACTTTCACTTTGTATAAAATAGTTACTGTAGCTCCTTCTGTAATGTAGAACTTTCACTTTGTATAAAATAGTTACTGTAGCTCTTTCTGTAATGTAGAACTTTCACTTTGTATAAAATAGTTACTGTAGCTCCTTCTGTAATGTAGAACTTTCACTTTGTATAAAATAGTTACTGTAGCTCCTTCTGTAATGTAGAACTTTCACTTTGTATAAAATAGTTACTGTAGCTCTTCTGTAATGTAGAACTTTCACTTTGTATAAAATAGTTACTGTAATGTAGAACTCTTTGTATAAAATAGTTACTGTAATGTAGAACTTTCACTTTGTATAAAATAGTTACTGTAGCTTTCTGTAATGTAGAACTTTCACTTTGTATAAAATAGTTACTGTAGCTCTTTCTGTAATGTAGAACTTTCACTTTGTATAAAATAGTTACTGTAGCTCTTTCTGTAATGTAGAACTTTCACTTTGTATAAAATAGTTACTGTAGCTCCTTCTGTAATGTAGAACTTTCACTTTGTATAAAATAGTTACTGTAGCTCCTTCTGTAATGTAGAACTTTCACTTTGTATAAAATAGTTACTGTAGCTCTTTCTGTAATGTAGAACTTTCACTTTGTATAAAATAGTTACTGTAGCTCTTTCTGTAATGTAGAACTTTCACTTTGTATAAAATAGTTACTGTAGCTCCTTCTGTAATGTAGAACTTTCACTTTGTATAAAATAGTTACTGTAGCTCCTTCTGTAATGTAGAACTTTCACTTTGTATAAAATAGTTACTGTAGCTCCTTCTGTAATGTAGAACTTTCACTTTGTATGTTACTGTAGCTCCTTCTGTAATGTAGAACTTTCACTTTGTATAAAATAGTTACTGTAGCTCCTTCTGTAATGTAGAACTTTCACTTTGTATAAAATAGTTACTGTAGCTCCTTCTGTAATGTAGAACTTTCACTTTGTATAAAATAGTTACTTTCACTTTGTAGCTCCTTCTGTAATGTAGAACTTTCACTTTGTATAAAATAGTTACTGTAGCTCTTTCTGTAATGTAGAACTTTCACTTTGTATAAAATAGTTACTGTAGCTGTAAACTTTCACTTTGTATAAAATAGTTACTGTAGTGTAGAACTTTCACTTTGTATAAAATAGTTACTGTAGCTCTTTCTGTAATGTAGAACTTTCACTTTGTATAAAATAGTTACTGTAGCTCCTTCTGTAATGTAGAACTTTCACTTTGTATAAAATAGTTACTGTAGCTCTTTCTGTAATGTAGAACTTTCACTTTGTATAAAATAGTTACTGTAGCTCTTTCTGTAATGTAGAACTTTCACTTTGTATAAAATAGTTACTGTAGCTCTTTCTGTAATGTAGAACTTTCACTTTGTATAAAATAGTTACTGTAGCTCTTTCTGTAATGTAGAACTTTCACTTTGTATAAAATAGTTACTGTAGCTCCTTTCTGTAATGTAGAAACTTTCACTTTGTATAAAATAGTTACTGTAGCTCTTTCTGTAATGTAGAACTTTCACTTTGTATAAAATAGTTACTGTAGCTCCTTCTGTAATGTAGAACTTTCACTTTGTATAAAATAGTTACTGTAGCTCTTTCTGTAATGTAGAACTTTCACTTTGTATAAAATAGTTACTGTAGCTCCTTCTGTAATGTAGAACTTTCACTTTGTATAAAATAGTTACTGTAGCTCTTCTGTAATGTAGAACTTTCACTTTGTATAAAATAGTTACTGTAGCTCCTTCTGTAATGTAGAACTTTCACTTTGTATAAAATAGTTACTGTAGCTCTTTCTGTAATGTAGAACTTTCACTTTGTATAAAATAGTTACTGTAGCTCCTTCTGTAATGTAGAACTTTCACTTTGTATAAAATAGTTACTGTAGCTCCTTCTGTAATGTAGAACTTTCACTTTGTATAAAATAGTTACTGTAGCTCTTCTGTAATGTAGAACTTTCTTTGTATAAAATGTAGAACTTTCACTTTGTATAAAATAGTTACTGTAGCTCCTTCTGTAATGTAGAACTTTCACTTTGTATAAAATAGTTACTGTAGCTCTTTCTGTAATGTAGAACTTTCACTTTGTATAAAATAGTTACTGTAGCTCTTTCTGTAATGTAGAACTTTCACTTTGTATAAAATAGTTACTGTAGCTCCTTCTGTAATGTAGAACTTTCACTTTGTATAAAATAGTTACTGTAGCTCCTTCTGTAATGTAGAACTTTCACTTTGTATAAAATAGTTACTGTAGCTCCTTCTGTAATGTAGAACTTTCACTTTGTATAAAATAGTTACTGTAGCTCTTTCTGTAATGTAGAACTTTCACTTTGTATAAAATAGTTACTGTAGCTCTTTCTGTAATGTAGAACTTTCACTTTGTATAAAATAGTTACTGTAGCTCCTTTCTGTAATGTAGAACTTTCACTTTGTATAAAATAGTTACTGTAGCCCTTAGTAATGTAGAACTTTCACTTTGTATAAAAATAGTTCACTTTCTGTAATGTAGAACTTTCACTTTGTATAAAATAGTTACTGTAGCTCTTTCTGTAATGTAGAACTTTCACTTTGTATAAAATAGTTACTGTAGCTCTTTCTGTAATGTAGAACTTTCACTTTGTATAAAATAGTTACTGTAGCTCTTTCTGTAATGTAGAACTTTCACTTTGTATAAAATAGTTACTGTAGCTCTTTCTGTAATGTAGAACTTTCACTTTGTATAAAATAGTTACTGTAGCTCCTTCTGTAATGTAGAACTTTCACTTTGTATAAAATAGTTACTGTAGCTCTTTCTGTAATGTAGAACTTTCACTTTGTATAAAATAGTTACTGTAGCTCTTTCTGTAATGTAGAACTTTCACTTTGTAATAGTTACTGTAGCTTTCTGTAATGTAGAACTTTCTTTGTATAAAATAGTTACTGTAGCTCTTTCTGTAATGTAGAACTTTCACTTTGTATAAAATAGTTACTGTAGCTCCTTCTGTAATGTAGAACTTTCACTTTGTATAAAATAGTTACTGTAGCTCTTTCTGTAATGTAGAACTTTCACTTTGTATAAAATAGTTACTGTAGCTCCTTCTGTAATGTAGAACTTTCACTTTGTATAAAATAGTTACTGTAGCTCCTTCTGTAATGTAGAACTTTCACTTTGTATAAAATAGTTACTGTAGCTCCTTCTGTAATGTAGAACTTTCACTTTGTATAAAATAGTTACTGTAGCTCTTTCTGTAATGTAGAACTTTCACTTTGTATAAAATAGTTACTGTAGCTCCTTCTGTAATGTAGAACTTTCACTTTGTATAAAATAGTTACTGTAGCTCCTTCTGTAATGTAGAACTTTCACTTTGTATAAAATAGTTACTGTAGCTCCTTCTGTAATGTAGAACTTTCACTTTGTATAAAATAGTTACTGTAGCTCCTTCTGTAATGTAGAACTTTCACTTTGTATAAAATAGTTACTGTAGCTCCTTCTGTAATGTAGAACTTTCACTTTGTATAAAATAGTTACTGTAGCTCCTTCTGTAATGTAGAACTTTCACTTTGTATAAAATAGTTACTGTAGCTCCTTCTGTAATGTAGAACTTTCACTTTGTATAAAATAGTTACTGTAGCTCTTTCTGTAATGTAGAACTTTCACTTTGTATAAAATAGTTACTGTAGCTCCTTCTGTAATGTAGAACTTTCACTTTGTATAAAATAGTTACTGTAGCTCTTTCTGTAATGTAGAACTTTCACTTTGTATAAAATAGTTACTGTAGCTCCTTCTGTAATGTAGAACTTTCACTTTGTATAAAATAGTTACTGTAGCTCCTTCTGTAATGTAGAACTTTCACTTTGTATAAAATAGTTACTGTAGCTCCTTCTGTAATGTAGAACTTTCACTTTGTATAAAATAGTTACTGTAGCTCTTCTGTAATGTAGAACTTTCACTTTGTATAAAATAGTTACTGTAGCTCTTTCTGTAATGTAGAACTTTCACTTTGTATAAAATAGTTACTGTAGCTCCTTCTGTAATGTAGAACTTTCACTTTGTATAAAATAGTTACTGTAGCTCCTTCTGTAATGTAGAACTTTCACTTTGTATAAAATAGTTACTGTAGCTCTTTCTGTAATGTAGAACTTTCACTTTGTATAAAATAGTTACTGTAGCTCCTTCTGTAATGTAGAACTTTCACTTTGTATAAAATAGTTACTGTAGCTCTTTCTGTAATGTAGAACTTTCACTTTGTATAAAATAGTTACTGTAGCTCTTTCTGTAATGTAGAACTTTCACTTTGTATAAAATAGTTACTGTAGCTCCTTCTGTAATGTAGAACTTTCACTTTGTATAAAATAGTTACTGTAGCTCCTTCTGTAATGTAGAACTTTCACTTTGTATAAAATAGTTACTGTAGCTCTTTCTGTAATGTAGAACTTTCACTTTGTATAAAATAGTTACTGTAGCTCTTTCTGTAATGTAGAACTTTCACTTTGTATAAAATAGTTACTGTAGCTCCTTCTGTAATGTAGAACTTTCACTTTGTATAAAATAGTTACTGTAGCTCCTTCTGTAATGTAGAACTTTCACTTTGTATAAAATAGTTACTGTAGCTCCTTCTGTAATGTAGAACTTTCACTTTGTATAAAATAGTTACTGTAGCTCCTTCTGTAATGTAGAACTTTCACTTTGTATAAAATAGTTACTGTAGCTCCTTCTGTAATGTAGAACTTTCACTTTGTATAAAATAGTTACTGTAGCTCCTTCTGTAATGTAGAACTTTCACTTTGTATAAAATAGTTACTGTAGCTCTTTCTGTAATGTAGAACTTTCACTTTGTATAAAATAGTTACTGTAGCTCTTTCTGTAATGTAGAACTTTCACTTTGTATAAAATAGTTACTGTAGCTCCTTCTGTAATGTAGAACTTTCACTTTGTATAAAATAGTTACTGTAGCTCTTTCTGTAATGTAGAACTTTCACTTTGTATAAAATAGTTACTGTAGCTCTTTCTGTAATGTAGAACTTTCACTTTGTATAAAATAGTTACTGTAGCTCCTTCTGTAATGTAGAACTTTCACTTTGTATAAAATAGTTACTGTAGCTCTTTCTGTAATGTAGAACTTTCACTTTGTATAAAATAGTTACTGTAGCTCCTTCTGTAATGTAGAACTTTCACTTTGTATAAAATAGTTACTGTAGCTCTTTCTGTAATGTAGAACTTTCACTTTGTATAAAATAGTTACTGTAGCTCCTTCTGTAATGTAGAACTTTCACTTTGTATAAAATAGTTACTGTAGCTCCTTCTGTAATGTAGAACTTTCACTTTGTATAAAATAGTTACTGTAGCTCCTTCTGTAATGTAGAACTTTCACTTTGTATAAAATAGTTACTGTAGCTCCTTCTGTAATGTAGAACTTTCACTTTGTATAAAATAGTTACTGTAGCTCCTTCTGTAATGTAGAACTTTCACTTTGTATAAAATAGTTACTGTAGCTCTTTCTGTAATGTAGAACTTTCACTTTGTATAAAATAGTTACTGTAGCTCTTTCTGTAATGTAGAACTTTCACTTTGTATAAAATAGTTACTGTAGCTAGTTACTGTAATGTAGAACTTTCACTTTGTATAAAATAGTTACTGTAGCTCTTTCTGTAATGTAGAACTTTCACTTTGTATAAAATAGTTACTGTAGCTCTTTCTGTAATGTAGAACTTTCACTTTGTATAAAATAGTTACTGTAGCTCTTTCTGTAATGTAGAACTTTCACTTTGTATAAAATAGTTACTGTAGCTCCTTCTGTAATGTAGAACTTTCACTTTGTATAAAATAGTTACTGTAGCTCTTCTGTAATGTAGAACTTTCACTTTGTATAAAATAGTTACTGTAGCTCTTTCTGTAATGTAGAACTTTCACTTTGTATAAAATAGTTA